>NC_086270.1:5497675-5700175 GCF_021018805.1 Prinia subflava
CTGGAATTCAAAGGAATGGGATTTATCCCGAATTCCAATTCTGGAATTCAGAGGGACGGAATCTATCCCGAAATCCAATTCCGGAATTCAAAGGGATGGAATTCATCCCAAATTCCAATTCTGGAATTTGAAGTGACGGAATCCATCCTGAATTTTAATTCTGGAATTCAGAGGGACGGAATCCATCCTGAATTCCAACAAAAAGCTGCTTCCAAGCCACTGCACTCCTACCCTGGGGACAGGGGTGCCAGTGATGATTCCCAGGTGGATTTTGGCTGCTCAGGAGCCCAGGAAGAGGAGCTGGAGCACCCCAAGACATCCCCCAGGACAGAAAACAACCCTCAGCACTTCTAAAGCACTAATTACATGCAGCACTAATTAACCCCGGCCTTCCCCCGAATATTCCAACGTTTCCCTCCCAACCAGCCTGACTCAGCCAAAATTTGAGGGGCTGGGGATAATCCTGAGGCACTCAGGAGAGGGAGGAGAAGGAATTTGACCCCCTGGGGCTCTCCGGAGGCTGAATGTCCCCAGTGTCCCCCCGGGGAGGGAGCCGCTGTCACCGCAGCGGAGGTGATGTCACTGCCCTGCCGCCAGAGGCTCCGGGGAGGGATATTTCGGGATTTGGGGTTTATTTCAGCACTCGGACCGCAGGAACACGAACAGAAAGACGTCAGGTGAAGGGGGGGAGGAAATAAAAATCCATATTTTGTCTGCCAGCAGCTGGAGCTGTGGGAGGGGGGACGCAGGAGCAGCTTTGGGTGGGATTTGGTGACAGGAGGAGATTTTGGTTCACAATGAGGGTGGCCAAAGGCTGGTATGGGATGCCCCAAACCTGGAAATATCCAAGGAAGAGGTTTTTTACCGTGAGGATGGTCAGAAACTGGCACAGGGTGCCCAGAGGAGCTGTGGCTGCCCCAGCCCTGGAAAAATTCAAGACTAGATCGGACAAAGCTCTGAGAACCTGGGTTAGGGGTTTAGGGGAAGGTGTCCCTGCTCATTAAGGGGGTTGGACTCAATGGCCCTTAAAAGGTCCCTTCGAGCTCCAGCTCTTTGTGACTCCCTCCAAGTGACCTCCAATGCTTGGAGTTTTGGAGGAAAAAAGTGGACAAATTCTAAACACACACTTTCCTTTGCCCTTTTCCTTTCCCCTTTCCTCTCTCCTTTTCCCTTCCATTTCCCTTTTCCTCTCTCTTTTCCTTTTTCTTTTCCTCTCCCCTTTTTCTCTCTCTTTTTCCTCTCCTTCTTCCTTTCCCCTTCTCCCTTCCCCCTTTCCTCTTCCCTTTTCCTTCCTCCTTTGCTTTCCTCTTTTCCTCTCCCCTTTTCCTTTCCCTTTTTCCTTTTCCTCCCCCCTTTGTCCTTCCCTTCCCTGTTGGTTTTCTTGGCACAGAGGGCACCTGAGGGGTATAAACAGAGGGACAACCCCAAACCTGACCCTGAACCCCACAGGCAGCCCTAAACCCCTCCCAGGACCCCACTGCCTCGTCCTCCCTCCCGCTCCTCTCCCCCAGCCCACCCCGGGGTTGTTTTCTTCTCCTCACGCCGTAATTGAGGGGATGCTGAGGCTTTAAACACAGCAGAGGAATTATAAATTCCGAGATCAGAAGGAAAGGAGGCAGGGAAAAAAAAAAAGCAGGCTCCGCTTTTCTCCCTCCTCGTGTCAGGTGAGATGAGTCATTCCTGCCACAAGACATCCAAAAGGAGTCTTCTAAGGATGCAGAAAAAAACGGAACACGTGGATGAAAGGCTGTTAAGAGCAGAGGGTTGCAATTAAAAATGTTTCTGTATCACTACCACGGAGCTGTGCTGAAACCACGGGGGATTTTCAGCCTTTCTCCCTCAAATCTAAAATTCTATTTTAGGGATAGAATCGAGCTCCTTAACGGGGAAAACTACCTGGGAAAGCGGCGCGGAACAGTCGGGTCCCCGAGCCAGATGGAGCCGCTTTGCCCCTGATCAATCATTGTCTGGTTTTATCCTCAAATGACCCCCAGGAAAAAAAAAATAAAAAAAGGGGAAAAAAATCCCAGCTTGAAAGCGAGCAGGAATCTCGTGCTCAGCACTCGGCGTTCGCATCCTTCCCCCGGCTCGGGGTTTTTGGAAGGAGCCGCGAACGTTTCCAATGGCAACCGCGAAATGTCCCATCAGAGTCAGCTGTTGATTGTTCTCCCCAGCGCCGAGCTGACAGGATGGTGATGATTGCAGGAATTAAAATCCCCTTATTTCCCTGATTTCCATCCCTGCTCCCCGCGGGACCCTGCGGTGACCATCTGGGCAGGGTCTGCAAATCTCTCTCCTTTTTTTAAAACTGTTTTTTGTTTGTTTTCCAGCCAGGATGGGGGTTGATTTCAGCCCTCCTGCTCCCGCTTGGAGCTCATTTCCCTCCACCCGCCCGAGCCTGTGCCCTTCCCGAAATGCCAAAAATAGGGAGCAAAGGCACCGCTGGGAACAGGAGCTGGATGTGGAACATGACAAGGGATGTTCCAAAAAATCCTGGCCTGAAGGGGCTCAGAGCAGCCCTGGATTCTGCCCCAACCCAGGGGCTCATCCCACCAACATTCCAGGTGGGAATGGGGGAAATCAGGCTCTGCTCCCAGGAACAGGGACAGGAGGAGAGGGAACGGCCTCAGGCTGGGCCAGGGGAGGCTCAGGGTGGGCAGCAGCAGGAATTTCCCCATGGAAAGGGAGCTCAGGAATGGGAACTGCCCAGGGAGGTTTGGAGTGCCCATCCCTGGAGGTGCCCAAGGAATTCCTGGATGTGGCACTCAGGGCTCTGGGCTGGGGACAAGGTGGGCATCGGGCACAGCTTGGACTCGATGACCTCAGAGCTCTTTTCCAACCTCTGTGACTCTGGAATTCTATTTATTTATTTTTACATATATGGACTACTTTATACATTTATATGTGTATTCTACAGTATAGATACATTATACACTTGTACCTCATTGCCATTATTATTAATATCATCATTATTATTATCTTATATGTATTATAACTTATTGATATAATGTTATTTATAGCAGCATGCTATATGAAAGAAAGGGTTAATATTAAATAGTGTAGATTATATAATACCATCAAATATATAATATATTTTAAAAATGTATTATGTAATTATATACTAACAAAATATATATCATACTTAGTATAAAATATATGCATACTATTGTATAATTATAAAATATTATATAGTATAACATTTATATATTGCATATTGTATATTACATATTGTATATTATATATCTCTTATATATTAGAAATATTAAATCCTATCTATAAAATACCCCATCTGTCTGTGTTTTATGTCTGATCCAGTGCACAAACTGCAAACCAAAAGCCAATTTTACAACTCCCAACTCGGATTCTCCACTGAATCCCCTTCCCTGGCTGTGCCAATCTCCCGTTTTTCCCTTCAAGCTGCCCTGCAGGGACGCTGGAGCCTCCAGGCTTTGTCAATCCCAGCCTGGAATTCCAGGTGTGGGAAGGATCCAAGGCCGTTCCCTCCCCTGGGATGTTCAGTGGCCTCGGAGCAGTTTTGTGTTCACACCCCTGAAATCCATCAAGCCCATGGGCTGAGCCACTCGTGACTCCAAGGAAAAACCTCCTCCTGCCCTGGAACGGGGCTGGGAAATAAAGGAAAAAAGGAAAAAAAAGAAGAATCCAAGGATAAAAGGGTTTATTCCCATCGACAGTCTCCCACAGAAGAGCTGCTGGGGTGCGCGGAGCTCATGGAATGGTGCTGGAAGGAAATGTTCGGATGGGATTTCCTAGGGGAAGCTGAACGCGCCACAGAACTGCAAAGCTGATCCCTTGTGGGGAGTTTCTGCATTCCTCAGCCCTCCAAACCCAAATTCTCAAAGTCCTCTCCAAAACCCCCAGCCTTCCCAAGGTCAGGGAAAGAAAATTCCAGTTGATTTTCCAGTCAGCAGCACTTCGGCAGGGATGTAAATATTTTTGCCTCACTTGCCACCTCAAGATTCAACAGTGGCCCTGAGAAAACCCAATTTATTTCTTCTTGATTATTATTTTAATTTTTAAAAGCGAGCCCACATCCCAGTGGGTGCTGGGCCCAGAAATTTTGGTATGGACTGGCAGAATTTTGCTTTCAGAAATCAAAAAAAAGGAGTAGCGGGGTCACTCAGCCACTGAGTGACTTCATCAGCCCTCATGACCTGCTGGAGATGAGCTGAGGATGTTTTGGGTGAATTAATGAGCTTTCAGGGAAGGAGTTCATCCTTCCTTTGCCAAGGGGACATGGCCACCTCAAGATTCATTTCAACCCGTGGCCTGAGGAAACCAAATCCAGCTCATTTCTTCTCCATCATAATTTTAATTTTTAAAAGCAAGCCTATATCCCCATGGTCGCTGAGCCAAAAAATCTCAGGATGGGCCAGCAGAATTTAATTTCCAGACACAGAAATAAAAGGAGCAGCGGGGTCATGGAGCCACTCAGGCACTTCAGCAGCCCTCGGTGACCTGCTGGAGGTGAGCTGATGATGTTTGGGCTGGATTAATTTGCCTCCAGCGAGGAGTTAATCCCTTTCCCTTTGCCGAGGGGAGACAGCCGCTCTTGTTTTCAGAGCGCTCAGGATAATCCCCAGGCTTCCCCCGGGTTATCGGCGGCACAAAAGCGACAAGCGGCGCTCGGGGATGAAGTGGCCGCGGGAATTTCTGCTTTTCAAGGGTTTCGAGTGTTGGAGTCGCCACAAATCGGGGCTGGGAAGAGCCCGGATTAAAGGGTGAGCCGTGGGTGGGTGAGCAGCGGTGCCTGCCTTACACAAGGGGATTAAACTCGAGATTAAGGCTCGGATTCTCCCAAATGACTCCTGCTTTGGGATGGCTCCGGGCGCGGTCTGGTGCGGGTTTGTGATGCTGGAAATTCAGCCGTTCTCCCGGGTAACTCCAGGAGAGCAGGAATTCCAGGACTCCAAAGGAAAAGCCATTTTTCGGCTGTTAGTCCTGCTTATGAGATACCTCCTTTCCCTGCCTAATTAGGGCAATTAACAGGAAAATGCATTTCCGAGCTGTGCTGGGAGGCGGCCGGGAAATGCTTGAGCAGCAGAAAGTGAGCTCCCATTACTGCCACCATCCCCGCTCCTTGTGGGATCCCATCTTGATCCCATCCCCACTCCATGTGGAATCCCAACCCTGCTCCATCTGGGATTCCGTCCCTGATCCCATCCCTGCTCCACCTGGGATTCCATCCTGCTCCATCTGGGATCCCATCCCTGATCCCATCCCTGCTCCCTGTGGGATCCCATCCCTGATCCCAGAGTACAGCTGGGCAGGTTCAGGACAGATTTCCAAGGGAAACCCTTTTCCTGGCCTGGGGATCTGTTCCTATTGCAAATTCTACTTCTGAGCCACAGATTTGCTCTTCCTGCTCCCACCCAGCCCCCGGGGGAGCAGGGATGTGCCAGGCTGGGCCGGGTCAGGCTGGGCTGTGGGGACAGGGACAGGGCTGTGACAAGGATGGGGACAGGGCTGTGACAGGGATCAAGGGACGGCTGTGACAGGGATGGGGACAGAGCTGTGACAGGGATCAGGGTACGGCTGTGACACGGATTGAAGCAGGGCTATGACAGGACTGGCCCAGAGCTGGCCCCTGCTGCCCCTGGGACACACAGGCTCCCTTTCAGGCCAGGACCTGAAAGCACCCGGGGGCTGAGCCCAGCCCACGCTCGCAGTTCATGGCGAGTTCACTCTGCTGCAGCCCCACGGCTTCACCCAGCCCTGAGAGCATTCCCAGTAAATCCATGAGGATTTTGGGCACAGCCCCCAAACCAGAGGATCTGAACTCAAACCCCCCTGGGACTGGGCATTTCACACCCTGAGTGAGTCCCCCCCAGAGCAGCCTCTCCACCCAGCCCCACCGGGGTTTGTCACTGCCCCTGTGGATCTCGTCCCTCTGGGCTGTCCCGCCCCCTCTGTCCCTGGCTGACCCACAGGATCACACTGGGATAAATGGGAATGGTGGGTGTGCAATTCCATCATGTCCCATCTCAGCACAGGCTTGGGTGAAGTGAGAGCTGGGGGTGCTCCCCTGGAGAGGAGAAGGCTCCAGGGAGAGCTCAGAGCCCCTGGCAGGGCCTGAAGGGGCTCCAGGAGAGCTGCAGAGGGACTGGGGACAAGGGCTGCAGGGACAGGAGCCAGGGAATGGCTTCCAGTGCCAGAGGGCAGGGCTGGCTGGGAGATTGGGCAGGAATTGTTCCCTGGCAGGGTGGGCAGGGGCTGGGCTGGAATTGCCAGAGCAGCTGTGGCTGCCCCTGGATCCCTGGCAGTGCCCAGGGCCAGGCTGGACACTGGGGCTGGGAGCAGCCTGGGACAGGGGGAGTGTCCTTGGGGGTAGGATTGGATGAGTTTTGAGGTCCCTTCCCACCCAAACCATTCCCTAATTCCATCATTCCATGGAAGGTGGACACAGACAGCCGTGTGTGCACAGGAATGAGAGATTCCAGCAGCAGCACTCCCCTGCCAGGCGTCCAGAGCAAGATCAGAACGTGGTAACTCCTTCCTGAGTCCCTGCAGCCAGGGTACAATCCTGCCAGAGGTGAAATCCCACAGGATCTCCCTGAACAGGGCACAGGCAGAGCGATTCCAGCGGCAGGGATCACATCCCAGCGGTGCCACTCCGAGCTCCTCTGCCTGAGGTTGATCTGAAAGCTGCAGACTCAGCGTTTCCCCAGAGTATCCCCACCCTGGCTTCCCTTAAAGACCCCGTTCCATTCCTGGAGCTCTGGGAGAGTTCCACTTTTCTTTAACAGCCCTGGCTCCAAGAAAACCCTAAATCCTCAAAACCCATGAGAGAAAACGCAAACGAGTAAAGAAATAATCACCCCTAAATCCCAAACTGCTTCATGTCTAAAACCTTGCAGCTTCCAAACCTTTTTCACGAGTTCTGGACCATGCTTTATTTTTTTCTTTTATTTTTTTCCCCCTCACCCTAAGCCTGGCAGTTGTTTGGAAACAAGGGCTGGATGTTGGGAAGGGGGCGTTGGGAGGGAAGCAGTGATTCAGAAACGCGAGGCACACGAGTATGGCAGTGCTGGGCTGGGGGAATTCATCCCCCTGCAGCCAAAACCGCTCCAGCAGCACCGGGGGCTGAGCAGCCACAACAAGGCTGGGGGGGATTTTGGGGAGAGGAAATGGGAGCAGAGAATCAGCTCCCCGGAAAGGCTGAGCCAGCTCCGGCAGCAGCGCCTGCCCCGGCAGGATCCCGGTCCCGCTCCCGGGGAGGGCTGGGCTGGGAATTCCCCTCCTGCTGCTGCCGGCAGGGATGGCTTGGGAATGCTGGAACCTCTCCGGGAAATGTCTGCTCTGGGGGTCACAGCTGAAAAAACTTTTTTTTAATCAAATGCCCCCAAGGCTGCAGAGCTCTGAGCTCTCCTGGATTCCTGCTCAGCTCCTACTAATCCATCATTCCCCTCTCCCCAGTTTCCAGCACTGACCCCTCTCCTGTCCATTCTCCAGATCTCCCCACTCTGCCTCTCCTGATGCCTCTCCCTTCCCTTTTCCAGCAGCAACGCGGCTTTTCCCAAAAACACAACAAATTCCAGAAAAACAGCCCCGTGCTTCCCAGCATCGGCACTGAAATGATCCAACGGTGCATTAAACAAATATTCCCTGTCCTCTAATGTCCATTAGGTTTTTTGGCATTGCCACATAAATCAAAGGATTCTCTTTATTCCGGCCTATTCTCCACTTTAAAAAAATGATGCTGCATTTTTTAAGATGATTTTTTTTTCCACTGGGGAAAGAAAAAAAGAAAAGTTGCAGGGAGGTGGGATAAAAAATATTTCCTATTCCCATTATATTCCCAAAAATATTCCCATTCCCAGGGTCACATCCTTAGAATAAACATCAGGAAAATCATCGGTGTCCAAGGCCAAGCTGGATAGAAAAATCTGGAATAATAGAAGGTGGCCCTGCCCATCCTCAAAAAGGGATTTTAAGGACCATTCCAATCCAAACCATTCCATGATTCTGTGATCTCTCTTTCTCTTGGGATTCTGGATCACCAAAGAATTTGTGGAAGGAACTCTGCAATTCCGATAATTTCAAGCCCCACCAAGCCCCTGAACTGCTGACCAAGGAATGCTGCTCCCAGCTGGAAGCATGCTGTCCTTATTGTTATTTTTCTTGCATCTGATTCATTGATTTCTTAACTTTTTATTTGTGTTATCTCCATTTCCTTTAGTCTGTTTTCAAAGCCCTTCAACCACCACCAGGAACAAGGAAAATCAAGGAAAACCAACAGTGAAAAAAAAAATTCAAAAATCCTTTTCATATTGGCTCAGGTCCCAGAAGTTTCAGCTTTATATTTTTTATCCCTCTTAATGATTTCTCATTAAATGTGATCTTCTCTTTCAGATGTCCTCAGAGCTACCAAGAAAATTTCTGTTTTCTATTTCTTTTAATGCTACCATTTAAACCAGACAAGAGTTTGGGGTTCATATTTCTGTCAGTTCAGGATTTCCAGGTTAAAAAAGAAAAACTTGAGGGACTTTTTTACCTGCTGAACATCCCTCTGTTGTGGTGGGATGGGGGGAAGAGTGGGGATGAATAAATTCAGGGAACTGATGATGATTCCACACCTGTGAGAACCCTGTTCAGTTTGGGCAAACAAGGATTTCCTACAACAGAGACAGAAATATTTAAAATCTGCCTTTTTCGCCTCCCAGATGGGCTCCACAGAGTTGAATCTGAGCCTGAAACGAAGTGATTGTCATTGCAAAGGTGACTGTCACCTCCCTGCCACCGTGGCTTGGCCCCGTGCCCACCTCCTTCGATGCTTTGCTAAAAACGGAGCCCCAAGGTGCCAAAAGGCAGAGCCTGGAGCAGGACAGGCAGCAGGGACAAAATCTCCCAGCCCGGGGGGCTGCGGGTGTTGGGACCCTGGAGCTGAGAGTTTCAGGCTTTCTGTGCTAAGAACACCGACCCTCAAGCAAGCACCACACTTGACCTGAGGTAGTGGAACAGAATTCCAAATTTGAGTGACGGCACTGGGGTTGTGAGTGTGCAGTTTGAATAGCACTGTGTGATCTCACAGGGCGAAAAACTGAGATTTCAAGGTTGTAGTGTATAGTAATACATGTGAAGCAATAGGGAGGATCTTGGCTGTTGTCCAAGTCCTTCTTCCTCACCTTCTTCTTCATGGTTTGTGTGGTTTTTTCTAATTGGGTGAAAAGGTCCTCACTGGGGGCCTTGGGTGGTCAATTACTGGGTTGAAAGTATAAATAATATAGGTGTCACATCGTTATTGGGTAATTAGCACTTAACCTTGGGAAGAGTTAGAGAGGAATCCATTTTCTACCCTGCTAGTTAGAGCTCACAACTTGTGAGACTGTGCTTTAGATAAAAATTAATAAACATCCGAGTTCAAACACAAAACTGCATCTCCCGTGCTTTAATCCCAGCTCTAACACCAGAAAAGAAGAGAAGAAACCAACATGGGGGACGAGGGGTTTGTGTCTCAGGAGCAGGGGGTGGGGTTGGTGTCACCTCGGTGTCACCTGTCCTGGCTGTGGGGACAGGAACAAGGACCTGGGGCTAAGCAGCACAGAAAGAACCTGAGAGAAGCAGCTGGTGGGGTTGGTGTCACCTTGGTGTCACTTCAGTGTCACCTGTCCTGGCCGTGGGGACAGGAACAGGGAGCTGGGGCTGAGCAGTACAGAAGGAATTTGAAAGGAGCAGCGGGTGGGGTTGGTGTCACCTTGGGATAAATCGCCTGTCCCAGGAGCGGGGACAGCGGCCAGCCCCACCACGTCCACCCCAGGGTGATCTCCTGTGATCTGGGAAGGAGCAGCACGGGAGGAATTGCCAGGCTCTTCCTCTGGAGGCAGAAATACCCTTGAAGGCAGCCTGGAAGCGCCAGGGCGCGGCCGCTCCTGCCAAAGGCAGAGCAACGGGGGCAGCTTTCCATCATCTCAGCTCCATCTGCAGCTCTCCCGCTGCCGCTCCTCTCGGGTGCCGGCAGCTGCAGATCCAGGCAGGAATTCTGGGAGCTGCAAACCTCATCCTCACCTGCAGGAGAGCCTGGCAGCAGGCACCACGCCGGGAGCAGGGGGAAGTGTGGACAAATTAATTACCTGCCTGAGGCGAGCTGATATTCACCTTAACTAGGTCAAATAAGCTCCAGCGAATCCTCTGCCTCCCTCTCTCCTTAAAAAAAATAAAAAATAATAATAAAAGGTAGGGAGCTGCAGGTTGAACGAGCTGAGATTCCATCCAGGAACAGCTCTGCAGGCTGGGCAGCACTAAAGCACAGGGGAAGGTGCTGAGCACGCTGGTGCCCAGCGTGTCCAGGACGAGCCCTCGGTGCCTCCAGCTGCAGGGAACAGCTGGGCTTTGGATGCATCAGGAATAAGACCTTGGGATTTTCACCTCTAGGCCATGGGTGGTGCAGTGCCTGAGGCAGCTCTGCTGTTGCTGTGATCCAGGGGGAGTGTCCCAAAGGCAAATTCTGTCTGCCTCCATCCCCTGTCACTGCTGGTGATGCCTCAGGATTTTGGCTTTCATATTTTTCAGCTCCTGTACTGCATTAGTGCATAGCTCTAAACTCTATATAAAGTGTTAATTACTGTCCTCACACGTTGGTCAGACAAAACAATCCTTCTAGGCCTGAGATCCAAGGATACCTCACTGCCTCAGGCCCCAAAAATATAAACAAAAGTGATATGGGGGGAGTAAACTGGGAGTAAATCACTTTATTATCTGAAGCTGTAATTGGACAATTAACCCCTGAAATGTAAATAGACCAAATTTATAATTGTCTGAAAAACTCGTGACCATCTCTACCTTGGGTGTAGCCTCTGGGAGGCTCTGACTGCCTGAGGTGTATGTATTGAACAATAATTTAATAGATACCCACTTTAATAAATATATTAAATACCTTTTATATATATAATAAATATATAAATACCCTTTAATAAATCCCCACTTTATTCTCTTAATCTTGTCTAGCCTCATTCTAGGGAGCCACTCCAAGGCATCACTGGGAGCTGGGGAGAACGTGCTGCTAAATCCAAGGGATCCCAGCCCTCCGTGGCACAGGAGCACCAGAAGCAGCACTCCCAGGCCACTGTGTCCAAACCATGAGAGTGTCACCAGCACGGGGGATGTCCCCAGGGCACTGACACCACCCCTGCCCCTGGAACCGCTGCCTGCGCTGCATTTCCCCAGGGACAGAGCCAGGGGACACCATGTTCAGGGAGATGTTCATCTCCAAATGGCCACTGCACCTCAATGTGGGAATAACGCAAGGGAATCACAGAATCATGGAATGGTTTGGGATGGGAGAGACCTTGGAGCTCAGCTCATCCCACCCCAGCCATGGCAGGGACCCCTCCCCCTGTCCCAGGCTGCTCCAGCCCCAGTGTCCAGCCTGGCCTTGGGCACTGCCAGGGATCCAGGGGCAGCCACAGCTGCTCTGGGCACCCTGAGAGAGCCCAAACCTCTCTAACAAGGTCTTGCAAGGTCTTGGACACACTTTTCAACAAGGTCTCTAAACCCCCACTGCATTTTCCAGCAGGGAACAGCACTGGGGGAACCTGGAAGCATCCAGGAAATCATTATGGAGAATCAGGAGTGAGGGGCAAACCATGGGACAGAGGTTTCGTTCACCCGTGGGATTTACAGCAGGAATCAGACCTGTGCCTGAAGTCTGACTCATTTTTTCCAGGTCCCTGCCAACACACCCCACCATCTGTTCACAGATTTCCCACCAGGAACCCACAAATTGTTTTAATTACTATGGATTCAAACTCCCTGGGTTCTGCTTCCAGATTCTGCCCCAAAGCTGGAATGCTCCATCCTGGCACAGCACAAAACCAGCTCCAAACACACCTGGGACACCCTGGATTTGTTTTAATTATCCATCAAATATCCAAAGTCAAGCCAGTTCAAGACCTGTGTTCCTTATCTCCTCCACAACCCATCCTCCCTCCAGGGGATCTCTGCTGTCCATGGGCCATCGAGGCTCCCTGCAGGGCTGATCCAATTCCATCATCCATGGGAGATGCTGCACCCAGGGGAGGAGCCCAGCATTCCCACCTGGATAAACCCTGGGATTCAGAGCCCAGCACAGCCTGTGTGCTCTGCATTCCCACCTGGATAAACCCTGGCATTCAGAGCCCAGCACAGCCTGTGTGCTCTGCATTCCCACCTGGATAAACCCTGGCATTCAGAGCCCAGCACAGCCTGTGTGCTCTGCATTCCCACCTGGATAAACCCTGGCATTCAGAGCCCAGCACAGCCTGTGTGCACTGCATTCCCACCTGGATAAACCCTGGCATTCAGAGCCCAGCACAGCCTGTGTGCTCTGCATTCCCACCTGGATAAACCCTGGCATTCAGAGCCCAGCACAGCCTGTGTGCTCTGCATTCCCAGAGGAGACCGGACCCATCTCACCCCACGGCACCTTCAGAGGAAACTGCCCCTGCTCCAGGATCATCTCTGCTCCCACAGAGCCACAGCTGCCACTGCAGGAGGGCTGGGCTGGACCTGACCAACAGGGGGTCAGGCTGTGTTCTGACTCTGTCAGGGTTTCTAGGTTTTTCTTGTTTGCTTGGGTTTTTTTTTTTTTTTTACACTACTACATTTTTATTTTTAATATTCCTGGTAAAAACCTGCTATTCCTATTCCCATATCTTTGCCTGAGAGGCCCTTAATTTCAAAATTATAATAATTCAGAGGGAGGGTTTTACATTCTCCATTCCAAGGGAGGCTCCGGCAGGGATTTCCCTGTCTTTCCAAACCGAGCCTGAGGCACATTGTTTGAGCCTCTGTCCCAGCAGCAGTGTTGGGGAGGGAACAGGAATTCCTCCAGCACTCTTGGGGAGGGAACAGGAGCATCAAGGAAGGAAACCCCCACAAAGGATGGAGACAGCCCAGCTCTACCTCAGAGCAGGGATTTTGGCACTCCAGCAAAGAATCAACATCAACAAGTGCTTGGAATGGCACTGGTGGCCAAAAAAATCCTCTCCAAACCCACTCCTGGTCTCCAGCAGCCAACAGGAGCCTCCACTCCAGCAGCTCATGTCATTTAGGGTCAGTGGGATAATATTTGGGGTTGAACCACAGAATTTTGTCCCCCTGAACAGTCAGCCCCATGATTTTTAGCACCACAGCAATTCCTCATTTACTCCCAGACCCTCCAAACAATCCCTGTGAAAGTGCTGGCTCTTCAAGCTTTTGGAAAGCCTCAAATCAAGGCGCAGCTGAACACACAAAACCACGCTTTCCTTTTTCCTTTCTAAAGCACCAAAAGATTTTTAAAGCAGATAAATCCTCCCCCATCCCAAAAACCTCATCTCACCTTTGCTCACAGTTCCTCAACTCACCTCACCTTCAGCTGTACCGTTTGTTTTGAAAATTAGGTAATAATTAAAATGGGATTTTATAAAAAATTTATAAACTGAGCTCCAGGCCCCACCAGTGGAAAATGCTGCATTCTGCAGGGGAGGGAAGAAGTGCCTTTGGAATGAACAGCTGCACTTCAGATTTCTGTTTAATTAAAAAACAGCTGGGCTGAAAAGTGGCAGCTTCTCAAGAGCTGATAAGTGCATTTCCCACTAATGTACAGAGCGCTCCATCAGGGCAGCCACACAGATAGAAATATCATAGAAAAATAGATATAATATATATATATATAAATATAAAATTGCAGGTATTAGCTTTGCAAAATGCCACAATCTGGAATAGTCCGTATTTGCCATATTCCAAGGCAGAACTTGTCCCCACAAAGCGCTCTCAGTTCGGCACCTAAATAAATCTTTAAATAAATGGAATTATAATTAAATCTACCGAGCTCACACCACAATCATCCAGCCTGGGCAGGCTCCTGGATCCCACTGGAGCACCAGGCACAGGGAGCCTGAGGGCAGCAAAAATCCTCTGTCTGCTCCTGGAACCTGGGCATCCTCCAGTGAAACAAATCCCATTTTGGGGGGACAGAAATCCAATAAAATCCTGCTGGGGCTGCACCTCCAGCAACATGGACAGCAGGAAAAGGGGGGATTCTTTCCCTCTGCCCTACTCAGGTGATTCCCCACCTGCAGAGCACAGAATTCCAACATCAGCAGCACCTGGAGCTGCTGGAGAGAGCCCAGAGGAATCCATGAAACTTCTCTAGGGCTGGAGCCAGGCTGGGAGAGCTGGGGGTGCTCCCCTGGAGAGGAGAAGGCTCCAGGGAGAGCTCAGAGCCCCTGGCAGGGCCTGAAGGGGCTCCAGGAGAGCTGCAGAGGGACTGGGGACAAGGGCTGCAGGGACAGGGAATGGCTTCCAGTGCCAGAGGGCAGGGCTGGCTGGGAGATTGGGCAGGAATTGTTCCCTGGCAGGGTGGGCAGGGGCTGGGCTGGAATTGCCAGAGCAGCTGTGGCTGCCCCTGGATCCCTGGCAGTGCCCAAGGCCAGGCTGGACCCTGGGGCTGGAGCAGCCTGGGACAGGGGGAGGGGTCCCTGCCAGGGCACTGGATGGGATTTAAGGTCCCTTCCCAACCCAAACCACTCCAGGATCCTGTGATGATTCCCTGGAATGAGGAGCTGTCAGCACAGTGGGAGTGAAGCAGAAACAAAGGGTTGAAATCCCAGTGGAAATTCAACGCTGCACATTTTGGGGGACAGGGGGGATTTTTGGGGTCTGCACCCACTCTGACATTCCCAGCTGAGGCCAAGGCCTAGCCCAGGAGGTCCTCAAGACCTCGCTGAGGGTTTTCCACCATCCCAGTAAAAAGGATCAGTGCAACTCTGGGTGTTTTGGGGTGATTCTGCATCAAAAGGTGAAAATTGCTCTTTTCTGGGTTTATTGTTTGTAGGGGGTCTCAGCACAGACCAGGGGGATCTCAAATAAACCCTGATCCATCCAGTTGGATTTAGTTGGAACCAGCTAAACCTGAGGGCTGTGAGACCAAGCACAGCCCCGCTCCCGAGACTGAACTTCCAGATCTGACCCAAATCAAACAAAAATAACCTAAACACCTCCCAGAAAAAAGAATTCAAGCAGAGCAAATGGCGCTGTCAGGGCATCCCAAGTCCCACAGTGAAGGAATGCATTTTTCCCTCTGGAATTCCAGCTCCCAGCAGCACATCCCGATGCTGCTCTCCAACCCCGGGGCGCCTCTGGCACCTCGGTTTAACATCTGCTTTCCCTTCCTGCCCTTTAACCTGTGCGCTCCCTCTGCACCTTTGATCGAGCATCTGGAGAGGGTTTAGCACAATTTACGTCCTCTGGGTGTGTTCCAGATGGAGGAGGAGGAAACCTCGAGCCGAGGGAAAGGGAGGGGATTGGGATCCGAAAATCCAAACCCTGAACTCTCTTCCCAGTTGTGAACCAGGGGATTGGGAACTTTTCCCAGTGTCTTTTGCATGGAGGTGCCACATCAGGGGCTGTGCATGAGTGGGAATTCAAACGCTCCAGGATAATTTCAGGTCAAGCCAAAATAGGAGTTTTTAGCTCTTTTCCTACTAAAATCAGGGAAAGGTTCTTCCCCCAGAGGTGCTGGCACTGCCCAGGCTCCCCAGGGAATGGGCACGGCCCCGAGGCTGCCACAGCTCCAGGAGCCTTTGGACAGCGCTGCAGGGATGCTCAGGGGGGATTGTTGGGGGTCTGGGCAGGGTTTGGATTTGGGATTGATCATCCCTGTGGGTCCCTTCCCGGCCAGGACACTCCACGATTCCACACTGAGGTGTCTCCTACACAAAATATAACCCCCCAAACTTTCCATTTGTTTCTATTTCCCCAATACTTTCCCAGCTCCTGCCCTGAATGTTTTTACTTTAGAGGAGCCCTAATTGATCAGCTCACCTGCAACTGATTAGCATCTGTGTAATTTATCAATTAATCTGAAATTTATCAGCTCACCTGTAATTTATCAGTTACTCTGTAATTAATGAGTTCACCTGGAATTTATCAATTCACCTGTAATTGATGAGCTTACCATCAGCTCACATGTAATTATCAAATCACCTGTAATCTATCATTTCACCTGTAAATGATCAATTCACCTGCAATTGATCAGCTCACCTGTAATTTATCTTCCATCAGCTCACCTGTAATTTATCTTCCATCAGCTCATCCTCCACATCCAAACCCCCCAGGTGAGGTTTAGCTCCACATTTAGCACAAGGTAGAGAAAAATAAAAGGGGGAAACACTTGAAATGAACCACGTGACCAGTTGGAATTATCCAGATTCATTCTGAGGGCTGTTTCAGGCCTTGGAGGTGTCTAATTGCTGGCAGATAATTGCTGTCCCCCAACGGCCACACCTGCCCTTCCCCAGGTTATCCCTGCGCTTTTTTGGGATCAGCTGCTCCCCATCCATCAGCATTGTGATAATCAGCTAATGACAGGCTACAAATAACCCTCTAAGCTGCTTTCCAGGGAAGTTTTGCCCGGATTAAAAAGCATATGGGAGCTGCTGGGCAATTACAGAGCCAGGGGGGATTTCGGAGCTTTCCCACCATTTCCTTCCCTTGCAGCTGGAGCTCGGAGTCCCCGTCCCTGGAAGTGTCCATACACACAGGGATGGGGTTTAGTGGTGGTCTCAGAGGGCTTTTCCAATCTTAACAATTCCATGATTCCCTGTGGGGACATCAGGGAAGGAGGGGGGACCCTCCTGAACCCCCACCTCTATCAGCTCAGACACTTCATTCTCTATCAGGAATGGTGTGGCCAGCAGGAGAGGGAGCTCATTCCTCCCCTGTGCTCAGCACTGGTGAGGCCACACCTCGAGTGCTGTGTCCAGCTGTGTCCCCTCAGTTTAGGAAGGACATTGAGTGCTGTGTCCAGCTCTGCCCCTCAGTTTAGGAAGGACTCTCAGACCCTTGAGTGCATCCAGAGGAGGCAGCGAGGCTGGAGAGGGGCTGGGAGCACAAACCCTGTGAGGAACAGCTGAGGGAGCTGGGGGTGTTCAGCCTGGAGAAAAGGAGACTCAGGGGTGACCTCATCACTCTCACAGCTCCCTGAGAGGTGCCTGTGTCAGGTGGGGTTGGGCTCTTTCTCCAGGCAGCGCTGACAGAAGGAGAGGACACAGCCTCAAACTGCACCAGGGGAAGTTTAGGCTGGATATTAGGAAAAAGCTTTTCACAGAGAGAGTGATAAAGCACTGGAATGTCTGCCCAGGGAGGTGGTGGAGTCACCATCCCTGGATGTGTTTAAACAAAGACTGGATGTGGCACTGGTGCCATGGTTTAGTTGAGGCGTTAGGGCTGGGTTGGACTCGATGATCTTGGAGGTCTCTTCCAACCTGGTGATTCTGAATTCTGTGATTCTGTGATTCTGTGAATTCTGTGAATTCTGTGAATCTCAGCCCCCAGGTCCCCTCCCCATCCCAGCCCTGCCGGGATCTGCTCCTGCTCCTCCACCCTTGGATGCTCCAGGACCATCCAAGAGCTGGCAAACACACCCAGGACACTCCCACAGGTTTGTAGGGAGCAGCCACAGCTGCCAGAGCACTTTGGGAACTTGGACAGTGAAGTGTTTCCTAATTCCTGCTCATTTATAGTAGCACGGTACAAATCTTGGAACATTGTCCTTGGAAATCACCAGAATGGCCCAGTCCTGAGGTTTGGGGTGGAAGAGCAGGGGCAGGGGGAACTCAGGTCAGTGAGAGAGGGTGATGGCTGCAGTTCATCCCACAATCCCGGCATTTCATCCCAAAATCCCGGCATGTCATCCCAAAGCCACTGAGTTCCATCCCAGAGTCCTTGCATTTCATCAGGAAATCCCTGCATTTCATCCCAAATCACTGTTTCATGCCAAACTCACTATGATCCATACCAAAATCTTCGTATATCATCATAGAATCAGTGTATTCCATATGGAAATCCATGCACTTCATCCCAAAATCAGTGTTCCATCCCTAAATCACTGTATTTCATCCCAAAATCAGTGTTCCATCACAAAATCCCAGCATTTCATCCCAAATTCAGTGTTCCGTCCCCAAATCACTGCATTTCATCCCAAATTCAGTGTTCCATCCCAAAATCCCTGCATTTCATCCCAAATTCAGTGTTCCATCCCAAAATCAGTGTTCCATCAAGAGATCCTTTCATTTCATGCCCAAACCCCCTGAATTTCATCCCCAAATCCCTCCACATCTCATCCAGACCAACACCATGCAGACCACTCTGTGTCCAAGGGACAAAAAATCACAATTATACCGAAACCAAACTCCTGTTTTTAGGGATTCTTGCCCGTTTTTCCCTCCCTTCCCAGGCCACCAGCCCTGCCAGGTGTCCCCACTCCATGTGCCACCTCCTTTTCCCACCTGCTCTCCATCCTCTCTCCCATTCCCACACCACAACCACCCCAAAATCCCTGGTGACGCCACGGAGATTAACCCAGATCCCACCGACATTCCCAAACCTGCCTGCAAATCCCTCTTTCCCTGGAAAATGTGGATTCAGCCCGCCTGAGCTCCCCTCACACCACACCAACCACCATTCGCTTCTCTTTCCTTTATTCTTTTTTTTCCTTTTTTTTCTTTAACTCTAGGCCTCTTTTTTCCACTTTTTTTTCTTTTTTTTTTGGAACCCTGGGATTCTTCAAAGGGAATTTTCCCCCCTTTGGACACCTGCTGGGTTGAAAGGCTCGGGAAGCCTCTTTAATTCGAACAAGGCCCCCGCTGCAAACAGACCCACTTGAAAGGAAAAGCACTCAGGAAATATTAATCCCCAAAAAAAAGAGAGGTGGGATCCATGTGTGTTCCTTTGAAAAGTTCTCCTGTCTGGGAGCTCTGACCTTCCAGACCCCAGGATGGGTCTCACCCCAGCTCTGGGGGGCACAGCTTCATTTTAATTCCTTTTGGAATATTTTCACCGTGGTTTAAACTCTGAAAACCCCTCACGATCCAGATTTGTCTGTCCTCTCAGACCAAGTGATTGCACGGCCTGGAAATGCGCCAGGATGAGTTCAATTAGCTGGAATTACAGAGATTTTGGAACAATCTGGATGTTTTTTGCAAGATCTAAAGCCAGTTTTGGGTGGAAAAGGATTCAGGAGCAGCCTGGTGCTGTTGAAGATACAAGAATTTACCAAAAACTCCTCAGAAATATTTGTTTCCAAATTAAGTCTCTAAACGTAAGTGAGAAATACCCATCTCAAAGGACGGATGCAGCTGTTTGGGCTCATCTGGAAGAGTTTTGAGGCAAAAATGTCACATCTGGGGAAATCTGGGATTAGGGCAAGGGCAGTGCACCCACAAGAGCCAGGGATCACAATTATTTGGGATCATGGTTCCTTTCCATGACTAAAAAAAAAACCCAGCTCTCCTCTGTGGCTCTTTTACTCAGGCACAACTCGGGGTCTTTGCTGGAAAAACTGGGATTTTCCCCCAAAAGTCAGTGTTTTGGAGAGGCTGGGATGTCCCCAAAGGCACCCAAGGAGGTGCCAGAGCCCCGGCTGTGCCCGCCTGTGTGAGGAAAACTGGGGGAGGAGGAGGAGGAGGAGGAGGGGAGAGGAGGGAAAATTCCATCCTCCACAATTCCTTTCTGGATTACAAACCTGCTCCAGCGAACAGGGTTAGGTCAGATTATGGAATTCCCCCCTGGGAGGGTGGAATGGAATTCCCTGTGGCTGCCCCTGGATCCCTGGCAGTGCCCAAGGTCAGGCTGGAACATTCTGGGACAGTCAAGGTGTCCCTGCCCATGGGACCTTTAATGTCCCAACCCAAACCAATCTGGAATTCTGGAGAGGATGGAAATTCCAGGCTGGAAAGCTCCCGTAACTCAAGGATCTCCCCACTGCCTTTCCCTCCTAAACATCACATCGACATTTCCTAAATATTCCAGAACGTTTCAGAGGAATTCTTAGATCCCAGAGAGAAATTCCGGCAGAATTCCCTCCAGCAATTTGATCCCCGGGGCTGGCCAGGAGGAACAATGAGGGATTCCTCCGCAGCCAAGGGACAAATCCCACTTCTTTTCCCCTCCAGAGACACAATCCCCCCTTTATCAGCGGGAAGCGCCGCACGGCTCCGGCTTCCGACAGCGTCCCGGAGCTCCGGGGGATGCAGGACGGGAGCGCCCGGCCCGGCACGGCCCCACTGTCCCGGGAGCACAGAGCACCCCGTCAATGCCCGCCAGCATCCTCAACTCCCTTTCCAGGGAAAAGGGAGCGCTCCGGGGGTTTTTCCTGCTGGGAGTTGTTCCCTCACTGTCCTTGGCGGGGTTGGAGGTGCAGAAAAGCCCAGAGCGGAGCTGCCAGCTCGGTGAGGCTGCCTGGATGGGAGGCGTGGAGGTTTCTCCCTGTCCCTGTGGGGTTTTTTTGGCATTTGGATGCAGAGTCGGCTGTGGATGTGGTGGGAGAATTTAATGTTCCTCCTCTGAATCCTTCCTCTTTTAATGTGAACCTTGTCACCCTCTGTCCATGGAAAAAGTCTCTCTGCCTCTTTTTAATCTGCTCCCTTTAAGCCCTGCTTAAGTCCAAAGCTGAGCTCAGCTCCTTCACTTTCTCACCAGCTGCATTTTTAAAAATAATTACATTGTGTAAGAATTGTGGGGATTTTTTTGTTGTTGTTGGGGTTTTTTGTTTTGGTTTGGTTTTGGGTTGTTGTTGTTGTTTTGTTGGGGTTTTTGTTTTTGTTTTCTTTTTTTTGGTTGGGTGGTTGGTTTTTGGTGGTTTTTTTTGGAAAAATGAGAGAAGACACAGTGCTTGGAGAATTTGGGAATGCTGGAGCCTCTCCCTTCTCCTCTCCCAGCCTGAAAAGTCCCATTCTCCATCCAACAGCAGGGGTTTAGGGATGCCAAAACAAACCCACCCAGAGGAGCTGCCGGGGCTCTGCTCCCCCCCGAGCCCAGACGAGGCTGCCTTGAGGGAAATCCCGAATTATGAAGAAGTTCAGGAGAAGTTTTCTGCCAGAGCTCACAAATGAATCCCTCTCCTTCCCGAACTCCGAGATCATCCCGAAGCAACGCAGATAAAAAAATCACTGAAGTGAACCCAGGTGGGAAAAGTCGACAATGGGGACAAGGAAAATTCTTCCCCCAGAGGGTGCTGGCACTGCCCAGGCTCCCCAGGGAACGGGGACATTCCCGAGGCTGCCAAAGCTCCAGGAGCCTCTGGAAAATCCCACAGGGTGGGATTGGGGGTGTCCATGCAGGGCCAGGAGTTGGAATCCAGGATCCTGTGGGTCCCTTCAGTGTGGGGATACACAAGACAGAGCAAAACAGCCTTAATTAGCACAGCTGGTTTGATAACCAAGATGCCACGGCAGGAACAAACAGAGCTTTGGAGATTACAGAAGATGGGATTAAAATCTGCTTATGGGAAGAGAGGAAACTCAGTCAAAGGATATTGTAAAATGTACGAGTTGTCTGTATGATCTTTAACCTGATTATTGCAGTGGGAAATTATTACCATTCCTGAAATGGCATATAAGCTTTGGGAAATCTGAGTAAAATCGAATTCTGATCACCGAATCAGTCTTCCCATCTCTCTATCAATCATCAATACTTAAGCTCTGGAGATTTTGGGATTCTGGAATTCTGTGACCTCCTCGAGGCCTTGGAGCCTCCCTGACCTCCCCCATCCCCTCAGCATCCAGGAGAACCCAGAGGATTAAAGAGGAAGTAACACCCCCTAAAACAAATGGAGATCTTTGAATCCTGGGCTGTTCTCACCTTTCCTCAAGAGATACATCCAGGTGGAAGCTCAGGAGAATCAGGAAAACTCCCTGTGCTGGGAGGGCATTTTCAGCTACACCAGGGGTTAACAATCGTAATTGCTTTTCTGGGAATTCCTGAAGAACATCCACACTTCACACACACCGTCAGCAGGAATTCTTTATCCTCAGCAGTGGGAATTGAAGCACGGCAGAGAAAATCCCCCCAAATCTTGCCGAGGTTTACCTGGGGGGTGGAACAGAGAGAGCTGAGCAAGGCAAGGCCCAGCAGCAGATCCTGAATGAACAATTCCAAGCTGGGAAGGGCTCCCAGGGGCTGGCAGGAGCCTCCAGCAGCCTGGGCTGTGCACCTCAGTTTGAAGGCAATAAATAAAACAAATCTGCTGCTCAGATAAAGCAGAGCTCATTTATCTTTCTTTATTTATATGATATATTAATCTATATCTATCTATATATAATTATTATATATACAAATATATATATAGAATTAGATGTATTAGATAGATAGATAGATAGATAGATAGATAGATAGATAGATAGATAGATAGATAGATAGATAATTATATATATTATATATATTATTTTTAGATTTTAGCTGACAAAAGTGATGTTCAAAATCTGGCCCTCCAGGCAGGGAGGGAGCAGCCCCGCTCCTCATGGGGGGATGGGAGAGGAGGGGACAGAGGTGACACTGAGTGGCACCTCCGGGCTGTGGGACCACCCAGGGCCAGCTCAGGATCTGCTCCCACCAGGAGCTGCCTTGGGGTCAGACATGGCCCCATCCCAGTGGGATTCCCCCAAATCCAGCAGGACAAGGGGGAAAAGCAGGGATTGTGTGGGGCACAGGCACAGGGGTCACCTGGGGAGAAGAAGGCTCCAGGGAGAGCTCAGAGCCCCTGGCAGGGCCTGAAGGGGCTCCAGGAGAGCTGCAGAGGGACTGGGGACAAGGGCTGCAGGGACAGGAGCCAGGGAATGGCTTCCAGTGCCAGAGGGCAGGGCTGGCTGGGAGATTGGGCAGGAATTGTTCCCTGGCAGGGTGGGCAGGGGCTGGGCTGGAATTGCCAGAGCAGCTGTGGCTGCCCCTGGATCCCTGGCAGTGCCCAAGGCCAGGCTGGACACTGGGGCTGGAGCAGCCTGGGACAGGGGGAGAGGTCCCCGCCACGGCACTGGATGGGATTTAAGTTCCTTTCCCACCCCAAAGCACTCTGGAATTCCATGGCTTGGTGTCCCTCTGGGATTTCACAGTGGAGATGGGGGTGATGTTCCCTGGCAGGGTGACCCACAGGACACCTCCACACCCTCCCTTGCACGGGGAGCTTTTCTGCCTGTCCCACTTTGTTTGGAGCGAGCGAGAAAATCCAGATTTCTGACTTGCAAGGAGGCACCTGACTGGAATGAACTCAGAGAGATCTTTTTCCCACTGCACCCCCGGGAATCCACTCCTGATATGTCAGGGGCACTGCTGGGAATTCTTGGTATTTGGGCAGGCAGGGAGTGCCGGGATCCAGCCCAGGACAGACCCTCTCCTCTCCTCTCCTCTCCTCTCCTCTCCTCTCCTCTCCTCTCCTCTCCTCTCCTCTCCTCTCCTCTCCTCTCCTCTCCTCTCCTCTCCTCTCCTCTCCTCTCCTCTCCTCTCCTCTCCTCTCCTCTCCTCTCCTCTCCTCTCCTCTCCTCTCCTCTCCTCTCCTCTCCTCTCCTCTCCTCTCCTCTCCTCTCCTCTCCTCTCCTCCCAGCTCCATTTCCAGCCCCACCGTGGGACTCAGAGCCAGCTGCTCCTCCAGCCGGGAATTCTGCAGGATTTGTGACTTTTTCCTGACAGAGAATTTGGGATAAGCAGCAGCCAAATGGCTGCTCTGGCGAGGGCACCACGGCAGAGCTCGTGGCTTTTCACCTTTTCCCCATCTGCTGCATGGGGAAGGTGGAAAGGGAGGGAGATTTTCCCTTCCAGCCTCCAAATCCCTCTGGAAAAATGAAAAGTGAGAGGTCACAGCCTGGCACTCCCTGTCAGTGATGTCCAGGTTTTCATTTTTTATTCCTTAAGGAAGAAAAAGGTGGAAATACTGAAAACCATCGCATTTTCTTTTGACAAAGAATTGTTTTTATGCTCCATCAAGACACGGAAAGCTCTCCCAGCAGCTGGCACAGAAAAACCCAAACCAGGTAATTTAAGCTCTTAGAAAATCAGAGAATAAACTGAGTTGGGAGGGACCCACAGGGATCATCCAGTCCAATCCTGGCCCTGCTGCAGATGATGGAGGAGAAATTTCTGTTCCTGCACCCTGCAGGGTGAAGAACACAGGCAAAGAATATAAATTTTAAATTCAGAAAGCACTGAAAAAAAATTAAAAACCTCTTTGTGGACACACCCTAAGAACCATATGCAAGTCAAATTGTTCCAACCTAATTAAATCATCGAGGTTGCAGCATCATTGAAGGTTTTAAATGCAAAAAATGCCTTGAAATTGCTCACAAGATCCACAAAACCCATTTCTGTGTGGTCATTTCTCTCCTCAGGGCGGGATTTACCCTGCACTATTTCATTAACAGGTCTAAATTAATCAACCTGTAATTTATAGACGGGGCACAGGATTTCAGGATATTACAGCAGCAAAGAATTTCAATTTTATTCATGGCTCCTGCATCTCTAAATCCACCCTGGCTGCACCCATCTCTTATTTAGTGCTGCACTGGTTCATCTGAACTAAAACTGCAACTCTTGAACCAGGAAAAAGAAAAAATTTGCTGTTGGATGGGATGGGAGAAAGTTCACAGCCCTGCCCGCAGTTCCAGACTGCACTGAAAGGACAAGGTGACACCTCAGGGAGAGTTTCCATGGAGCAAAGGTGCTCCAGAAATGCCTTTATAAAGCCAGGTGAGCCCGAGGAATCAGCCTTTTCTTCTTCAAGGTGTGCAACTTTTTCACCAGATGCTAAAAATAAACCCGGAGCAGGAAAAAAAGAAATCACTCGTAAAATAAAAAAATAAAAATAAATCGCATTAAGGAAGATGAAAAGAAGCCTGACTCAGCTCAGAATCCTGAGGATATTCCCAGATCTGAGGCGGGGGAGCAGGAATTCCTGACAGATCCAGGCTGGATCCTGCAATTCCTCACTCCCCAGGTCACCTCGCAGCTCCCGGTGCCAAATCCCGGGATTAGCTCCAGCTTGTTGTGGCAATCCCCTCTCCCAAAAAGAGTCAGCGCACCAGCTCCAGGTATTTACCGCAATTGTTCTTTAAATGATGCGCTTTGATCTCCGCCCTGATAACGGGGAGGGATTGAGGCTCGCCCGGAGCCGCCGGCAGCGCAGAAAATCAGGAATTGCGCGTATTTGGCATCCCTAAAGCCCTGCTGTTGGATGGAGAACGGGATTCTCCAGGCTGGGAGAGGGGAAGGGAGAGGCTGCAGCATCCAGCTCGTGCTCCAGCATTCCCAAACTCTCCAAGCGCTCTGTCTTCTCTCATTTTTCCAAAAACAAAAAGCAATTCTTACACAACGTAATTATTTTTAAAATGCAACTGGTGAAAAAGTGAAGGAGCTGAGCTCAGTTTTGGACTTAAGCAGGACGTAAAGGGAGGAGATAAAAAAGAGACGGAGAGATTTTTTTTTCCATAGGCAGAGGGTGACAGGGTTTACATTACAGGAGGAGGGACTCAGACGGGATTTTGGGCAGGAATTGTTCCCTGGCAGGGTGGGCAGGGGCTGGGCTGGAATTGCCAGAGCAGCTGTGGCTGCCCCTGGATCCCTGGCAGTGCCCAAGGCCAGGCTGGACCCTGGGGCTGGAGCAGCCTGGGACAGGGGAGGGGTCCTTGGGGGTGGGACCTGATGGGATTTAAAGTCATTCCATGATTCCATGATTGATTCCATGATTCCTGCAGCAGTGGCAAAGAGAAGGACACAGAGGGGACAAATCCCTGCACAGAGCCCAGGATCAGCTGGGACAGGAGCATTTCCAAGGTTTTCTGCAGGAACCCACGTGGATTTGGCCTCTCCAGAGGCTCCTGGATGTCAGAGCTCAGTGGCTGGAAGGGATCCCGATGTTATTCCCGAGGCAAACAAGGAAAATCAGCACCAAATCCCACAATTAATTATTGACTCTGCACGTTCCCCTCTCCCAGGCTGGCACGGGAAGGTTTGAGCCTCTCCTAGGTTTGGCAAAGTTTGGGGGTGAGCAAAGAACTGACCAGAGCTCCCCAGAGCAGCAGCCCCCACTCCCACTCATCCAGGAGGGAAATTCCAACGAGGAAATTCCAACTATAAAATAAAGAAATGGCCACACGTCATCAATTGGCAGCTCCTGGTCTGTGTTTAATGATTTGTGACAGGCACAGCTCGGTCCCTGCAGCCAGGGCTGAGGAAGCAAAGCCCACACAGCTCTCGGCTGAAATTCAGGAACAAATGTGCTGAGAAAACTCCGGAATTACGATCCTGATTAAAGACATCCCTGTGGAGAAGCAGCCTCCTTCTCCAAACAATATCCCGGCAGCTGTGGGGACTCTGCTCCTCCCCCTGCAGTCCCTGCTCTGGGCTCCCAGCGTCTCTGAAGTCATCAATAATTGTTTGGATTTAATGTGGGTTTGAGGATTTTCACAGCGGATTTGGCAAATCCCAAATTCAGCTCTGTCATTATCCATTCCCGCAGGACGGGGAGCCGCAGCCCGGGCTGGCCCTCATTAGGAGGAGATGATGGGCCCTTAATCTCCTCTGGGTGAGGAAACCGCTCCGCTCCCCTCTCTGTAATCGCTGCTCTCACATTTATCCTCGTTTGGATTCATCTCCCTGACCTGAGAATCCGGAATTTCGTCCGAGATTCCCCAGGGCTTCCTTCTCCTCCCGTCCCCACGCTCCCTTCCCCTCGTGTCCCGATTTATCTCCTCAGGGAATTCCTCAAACTCCTGGATATCGACAGACACGCTCAGCCCACAGCTGCTGTTTGGGGGCTCCTCTCCCAGATTTCCTTTGTCCCAAATTCCCCACGGGCCGCTCTCTGCTCTCCTTGCTGGGAATTCCTCCCTGTGCCAACACCAAACACTTCCAGGGATCTCCCAGGTCCCGAGAAATCCTCTGGAGAATCAGCTCTGTCCCTGAGCAATGGGGATGACCCGGGATAATTTCATCTTTAATTATGCCATGAATTAATAATCTGATGGATGTCACCAACACTTTCCACCTGAGCAGGGCTGGCCTTTGGTTGGCTCTGCAGAAGGGCCTAAAGAAGCCACGGGGAGAGGATAAAAGTGAAAAATTCAAGTTTTGTCCCTGCAGCTGAGTGGCCAAACCCGAGTTTTGGGAGATAGTGAAGGTTCTGTGAAATCCAGCGGCGGGAGGGGCGGGTGATTTCTCCCGAGGGATTTCTCCCACTGGAGCACAGGAAGAGCAGCATCCCCTGTGCTTCCCATCCCAGCTGCAGCCCGGAATCCAGGGAATCTCGGCTTACACGGATGTCTGGCAGCCCCGAGGCTCGTGGAACGCCGTGGGAGCTGGCCCAGAGCCCGAATTCCTGCTCTGATGTCACAGCCGGTCATGGGGCAGCGATGTCCCCTCAGTGCCGCCCCTGCCTCCCTCCAGCTGCATCCAAATCAAAGTTCCACCCCGGAGGAGGCTCCAGATTTTTATAAAACCTGGGAGAAGCCATTTACGGGTCTGTTGGAAATGGCACAACTTCTGAAATTATATTTTAACTCATTTTAGTCAGGGGTTTGTTCGCCTTCGCCCTGGGGAAAGGGAATGGAATTTTTAATTTTTTTCAAAGGTTTTGATCATCAGGTGAGTCCTGATAAGCTGAACATCAACAGATCGGGAGTAGCCTGAGGATGTGCAGGAGATAATGATAATTAGCAACAATTAACAAACATCACCCCTGGCATGGTCAGAGACTCCTGGTCTGGGAAAAGATCGATAAGAGACCAAAGAATGAGAATCTAATCAGCACCAAAGGGATCAACAACCAATAGGAAACTGAATGCTAAGAACTGGGTAATTTGGGACCAAAGAATGAGAATTTCTCTGGGTTTTTCATGGATAAATATGGGGAAAATCCCATGTGGGATGGGATGATTTTCCCTGCACAACCAGCAAAGTGAGGATGAAATGATTTCTGTGGCACATCCTGGCCAGAATACAGCAATGCCTCTATTCTCTAACACTAAAAATGCTGCTGGAAAGGTTTTTCTGTTTTCCCACAGTTTTGGTGACAAAGAATCTGGCACCAAACTCCAGCTCGGGATGTGCCAAGCAGCTCCTCAGAGCCTCAGTCAGGGAGTTCATAAAAACAGGGATCAGCTGTGCTGGGAAAAGGCAGGGAGCTGCCCAAAGAGGGGATCTCTCCCTGCTGGATTCATCAATCACCGTGGGCAGGCCCTCCAGGCTGAGTGCTGCTGTTTCAAACCATTCCATTCCATTCCATTCCATTCCATTCCATTCCATTCCATTCCATTCCATTCCATTCCATTCCATCCCATCCCATCCCATCCCCCTCCTGCCCTGCCTGGAACACCAGGATATCGTCATAGTGATGTCCCACAGCCCACGGTCCCCTCTGGACCAGCGGTTACAACCTTATTAAAACACCGGGGTTGCAGCATCCTTAAAGGTTTTAAAGGCAAAAAATGTCTCGGGCACTGCCAGGGATCCAGGGGCAGCCACAGCTGCTCTGGCAATTCCAGCCCAGCCCCTGCCCACCCTCACAGGGAACAATTCCTGCCCAATCTCCCAGCCAGCCCTGCCCTCTGGCACTGGGAGCCATTCCCTGGCTCCTGTCCCTCCAGCCCTGCAGGTGTGGGGATCACGGCGCTGTCTGGACAAGCTGGCAGCTTCACCTTCCCTGCACATCCCTCCCGGTGCTTTCCTTGGATTCCTGCTTGGAGCAAGAGCAGTTCTGAGCAGTTTCCATCAGGCAGGTGATGAGAAGGAGGAAAAGCTCCGATCTCAGAGCGTTTGGCACTGGCGCTCTGGCGAATTGCTCGCTCTGAGTCCCCAGCATCACCTCCAAGGGCATGGATTTGGGAATTTGGGAATTTGGGAGGCATCTGTGGGATCTGGGATCAGATACAGCTGTTACAGATGTGAGCAGCTGCCTGAGGGAGGGATGCAGTGATGCCCTCAGTGCCAAATACTGCAGCTGGCAGCCCCGGCACGGGATGAGGCACTGCCCGGCCACTGGAATCATGGAATTACCGAGGCTGGAAAAGACCTGGAGTCCAGCCACTGAAGGTGGATTCTCCTGGTGGCTGCAGGTCAGGAAACCAAAAGGATCAGAACTAATCTGAGAGTGAGCCGAGGTAAAAGCCACTCCTCAGGTGTTCTGCACCTCGTTCATCCCTCCCTGGCTGGGAAAAGCTGAAGGAAATGGATGAAGGATGCTTCAAAAGGAGATATTTCCTTTTTCTGAGCTCTTTTTAGACAGGAGAGCTGAACTGGACCTAAATTCCCCTCACAGGGAGGAGGAGGGCTCCTGAGAGCCCCTGGCATGGTGATATTCCCAGAATATCCCTGGAAGTCAGGCTCTGGGAGCAGTGCTGGGGCCAAATCCTGGCACCAGGGAGGCCCTTTTCCCTCACCAACCGAAATTCCAGCAGGCACCGAAAGGGAAATGTGACCCTGCTAAAGGTCCTGGCTGGTGGCTGCAGCTGGAAAAATGCCAGGGAGGGATTTCCTTGAGGTCCAGAGCCCCGGATGTGCAGAGCTGGGGAAGGATAAGGATATCCAGATAGGATAAGGATATCCAGATAGGATAAGGATACCCAGACAGGCTATGGATAAGGATATCCAGATAGGGCATGGATGAGGATATCCAGACAAGGGAAGGACATCCAGACAGGCACAGACTGAAAGGAGCTGGTCCCACACGTGCAGGGATAAATGTTCAACCCCAAAACGAGAGGCACATGCCCTCAGCCAGGGATGCACAGCACATGGAAAACACGGATTGCAGACAGATCCGGCTTCTGCTCCCCCAGGGCCAGCTCAGCTTTAGCTCCTCAGGGGTTATCCCAAAATAAAAGGGCAGGATTTGTGCACACACCCAGGCTGTGAAAGGAGCCACTGATGGATCAGCTGGGCAGGGAGAATGGGAATTAGGGCTCGGCAATTCCAGGGAAAAGACACCTGAGGCCAGCAAGGGGAAAAGACACCTGAGCCCAGCAAGCCCAGAGGGGAATTCTGCTCAGCAAGGGGAGGCACATCCCGGGAGCGCCAGGAGCCAAGGGAAACACGTGGTGAGACAGGAGAGCCTGTGACAGCCACACCTGGGACAGAGCCACACCTGGGACAGCCACACCTGTGACAGAGCCACACCTGGGACAGTGTCACACCTGGGACAGAGCCACACCTGTGACAGCCACACCTGGGACAGCCATACCTGGGAGAGTGTCACACCTGGGACAGTGTCACACCTGGGACAGCCACACCTGGGACAGAGCCACACCTGGGACAGCCACACCTGGGACAGTGTCACACCTGTGACAGAGCCACACCTGGGACAGTGTCAGACCTGGGACAGCACCACACTTGGGACAGTGCCACATCTGGGACAGAGCCACTCCTGGGACAGCCACACCTGGGACAGTGTCACACCTGTGACAGAGCCACACCTGGGACAGTGCCACACCTGGGACAGCCACACCTGGGACAGTGTCACACCTGAGACAGAACCACACTTCTGACAGTCACACCTGGACAGAGTCACACCTGGGACATTGTCACACCTGGGACAGTGCCACTCCTGGGACAGAGCCACACTTCTGACAGTCACACCTGGGACAGCCACAGCTCTATCCTCCCATCCCAAATCTCTCTTTTCCCCATACCAACCACTCCAGCACCTGGCAAGAAGTTCCTGGGACTAAATCCAACCCCAAATCCAGCCCTCACGTCCAACCAACCACTGGCACCCCTCAGCTTTACCGATTTTCTGCCTTCCAACAACGCTGGCAGCAAACCTGCCTGTGATTTTAACGACATCAAAGCTTCTTCAGTGACTCTTTGGGTGCTGAAACCCGAGCATCTGCACATCCCTGCCTGCACTCACATCCTGCAAACCAGAGTGCCCACACAAAAAAATAGGGAAGGTTTGGGAAGGTTTGGGAAGGGAAGGTTTGGGAAGGGAAAGGGAAGGGAAAGGGAAGGGAAGGGAAGGGAAGGGAAGGGAAGGGAAGGGAAGGGAAGGGAAGGGAAGGGAAGGGAAGGGAAGGGAAGGGAAGGGAAGGGAAGGGAAGGGAAGGGAAGGGAAGGGAAGGGAAGGGAAGGGAAGGGAAGGGAAGGGAAGGGAAGGGAAGGGAAGGGAAGGGAAGGGAAGGGAAGGGAAGGGAAGGGAAGGGAAGGGAAGGGAAGGGAAGGGAAGGGAAGGGAAGGGAAGGGAAGGGAAGGGAAGGGAAGGGAAGGGAAGGGAAGGGAAGGGAAGGGAAGGGAAGGGGATACCTGGGCAGCCCCATGGAGGTGGGATCAGCTGGTCCCTGCTCCTCCTGCTGCTGCTCTGCCCATCCCAGGGCAGGCACTGAGCCAGGGAAGGGGCCCCAGCCAGGGAGGGAAGGAAAACAAAACCCCCAAACAGCCCGGCCTGAACCCAGCACCCCCCGGCACAGCCCCTCCTCAGCACCAATGAGCACCTCTGGTTTTATCCCGTGTTTTTATCCCGTGTTTTTATCCCGTGTTTTTATCCTGTGTTTTTATCCCTTATTTTTATCCTGCAGGTTGGTTTTTGCAGCCACGTTCCCGCAGGAAAGCGGAGCCACCGGGGTTATTTTGGGGCTGTCGCATCCCTGGGGAAGGATGCGGGATTTGCAGGAAGCCCCGGCAGGGCAGGTGCGTTCCCGGCCACACAAAACCCCAAGGGCTCCAGGGAAAGCAGCCGCTTTTGTCTTGCAAATCGCAGCTCGGGGCGCCGAAAAATCAAAATATGCATTTTTTTTCAAGAGGAAGATGAAGGTAGGAAAGGGGTTTTCCTGCAAGGTTGGTTTTTACCCCGAGTCCTGTGGAGGCTCAAGCCCCACTGGCACAAGATTCTAAAAACCCTTGGGGCTCTAGCGCTGCTCCATTTTCATCCCTGAAAAATCGGGAATTGCTGCCTTTTGCGGCAGGGAAGGGCAGCTCGCTCCAGAAAAACCCTTCAGGGAAGAGTTCTGGGGAGGCCTCGCTCAGGAGAGCGGCTCGGTGCAGTTTGGAGGGCGGAGCAAGAATTTACATTTTTATTTATATATATATTACATATATAGAGAGAGATATAAGTATAAACATAATTTTATATATAAATATAAATACGAATTCCCACCTGGTCTGAACACACCTTTCAGCCACAACCACTTCTTCGCCATCCCATGGGAATCTCCCTGTTACTCTTAATAACCAGTATCTCTAAAAACACAGAATTTTTTGGATGTTCCAGCAAGGAATTCGAAATTTCTGTGCTTTCCTTTGTTCCTGACTTCTTCTTTGGGGGGGGGGGGGGGGGGAAGTCCATTTTATTCTTTGTATAAATAAATATATATACATAATTCTGCTCTGGTAGGTCATCACCTCATGAGAAAAATGAGGGAAAAAAAAGGGATTTGATGCAGAAAAACACTTGGAGATGTTAAATAATCTAAAGAAAATGCCCCTTTTTTAATATTTAATTTTTAAAAGTGCTATTCCCCTCTAGCAAACACTGTCCCAAAAGGAAAGGCTGGGAGCTCAGTGAGGTACCAGGAATCCTGCAGAATTTTCAGGAATAAACAGCAATATTTGGTGTTCCAGGACATGGGAGGATGTCTCAGCAGGGATGGAAAAGCAGTGGGAGCTTACGAGAAAGACGCCCAGAAAATAAAAGTTTTAAAAGGAACATTTTTAATAAAAATCCACATTAAAAGTGTATTTATGACTATGGACAAAAAACCTTTGACTCCAAATTTGAAGTTTTCAGGGAACTGAGCTATTTTTTACTTTTACTGTTCTCTAGGAAATGTTCTGACCAAACCCACGGGATTTTATTGCTGTTCTCCTTTTCCATCCTATTCCATCCTTCCTCACAATCTTATTTTTTGTTACCTTGTGACCCTTTCCTGTTTGTTTTTGATTTTTGGGTTTTTTTTTTCCTCTTTTACCTATTCTGGCTCCTTGTTCCAGTTTTATTTTATGGGAGGAACTTTCCTTGGAGCTGTGCTGCAGCATCAGCGCTTTCCATGAAAACTTTGGAGCAGCCTCCAGCCAAGGCAGCAGCAGGAGGAGGAAGGGAGGAGGGACAGATCCTCCTGGGGCATGGATTGGTGTTCCCAGGTCCTCCAGCAGCTCTCTGGGACACCCCGGGTGTCTCCTGGAAAAGCTCCATAGGTTTGGACATGGAGGAAGAGGAGTTTGGGGTGATCCTGGGAATGTTCTGCCTTCGCGCTTCCTGCTCTGCAGGCGTCCCAGAGCCTGGTCAGTCCCACATCCCAAAGATCCTTCCCAGCTTTCCAGGGGGTCTGGAGGAACCCCAGAGCTGCTGAGTGCCCAGGGGAAGGAGGCTCAGGAGTTTTCCTCAGAGCTGAAGTGAATCCCTCGTTAATCCCCTCCCAAATCCACAACAAATCCTTGGCTGCCAGAGCCCCGGGTGTCCTCTGGCCCTTCCCAGCACACCCTAAAACCCTGACCAATTTTAGGGAGCTCCAAACCTCCTTCCCCACACCCTGCAGCACCTCCATGGGGCTGGAGTGCCCCATCCACCACAGGCAGCTCCTCACACGGAGCAGATCCCAGAGTATTCCGAGCTGAAGGTGTGGAAGAAGGGAATACAGGTGACATCACCCCTGGTCAGTAACAGCTGTGTTAATTACCAATACAGCCTCGCCCCTGATGAGTCACAGCTCTGTCCAGTAAGGATGAGTGAGATAAAAGAGGGGATGAGCTGGGGAGGATCATCGTGGAGGAGGAGCCTTGAGGATCATGAAGGAGAGAATCACGAAGCAGGATCCTGAGGAGAATCACTGCTGCCAGGTCAGTCTGGGCCTGCAGTCAGAGCCTGTTGTTGGAACCTGCAGTCACAGTCCAGCCAGGTAAAAGCCTGCAGTCAGAGCCTGCAAACCAATGTATGCAGTCATAATTTATCAGTCATAGTCTAGCTAGTCAAAACCTGCGATGGCAGTCTAGCTAGGGGAACGCCTGCAGTCAGAGTCTGCACACTAATCCACTAATCCCTGCAGGCACAGCCTAGCCAGGTAGAAGCCTGCAGTCAGAGTCTGCATGCTAATCCCTGCAGTCACAGTTTAGTCAGGGGAAAGCCTGCAGGCACAGCCTGCACACCGATCCCTGCAGTCACAGCCTGCACACCGATCCCTGCAGTCACAGCCTGCACACCGATCCCTGCAGGCACAGATCCCTGCAGGCAGACCCTGCACACCGATCCCTGCAGGCACAGCCTGCACACTGATCCCTGCAGGCACAGCCTGCACACCGATCCCTGCAGGCACAGCCTGCACACCGATCCCTGCAGTCAGACCCTGCACACCGATCCCTGCAGTCACAGCCTGCACATCGATCCCTGCAGTCACAGCCTGCACACCGATCCCTGCAGGCACAGCCTGCACACCGATCCCTGCAGTCACTGATCCCTGCACACCAATCCCTGCAGAGCCTGCACACCGATCCCTGCAGGCACAGCCTGCACACCGATCCCTGCAGTCAGACCCTGCACACCGATCCCTGCAGTCACTGATCCCTGCACACCAATCCCTGCAGAGCCTGCACACCGATCCCTGCAGGCACAGCCTGCACACCGATCCCTGCAGGCACAGCCTGCACACCGATCCCTGCAGGCACAGCCTGCACACCGATCCCTGCAGGCACACCCTGCACACCGATCCCTGCAGGCACACCCTGCACACCGATCCCTGCAGGCAGACCCTGCACACCGATCCCTGCAGGCAGACCCTGCACACCGATCCCTGCAGGCAGACCCTGCACACCGATCCCTGCAGTCACAGCCTGCACACCGATCCCTGCAGGCACAGCCTGCACACTGATCCCTGCAGGCACAGCCTGCACACCGATCCCTGCAGGCACACCCTGCACACCGATCGCTGCAGGCACACCCTGCACACCGATCCCTGCAGGCACACCCTGCACACCGATCCCTGCAGGCACAGCCTGCACACTGATCCCTGCACTCACAGATCCCTGCACACCGATCCCTGCAGGCACACCCTGCACACCGATCCCTGCAGTCACAGCCTGCACACTGATCCCTGCAGGCACACCCTGCACACCGATCCCTGCAGTCACAGCCTGCACACCGATCCCTGCAGTCACAGTCTAGCTGGGTAAAAGCTGCAGTCAGAGCCCTCATGCTAATCCCTGCAGTCAGAGGATGCAAGGGAAGCCTACAGCAGGCGTGTAGCAGCGCATTTTTACACACAAACAAGGTTTCTATATAAGGGAAAGAGTTTCAGCTTACCTTGAAACATGTAAGGAAGTTAAACCAGAATTTTCTATGGCCTTCTCACTGTGATTGGTTCAGTGCCAGCACAGAGGCACTGACTGGGCTTTAGAAGTGCACCTCAAAGCCTGTTGCCAATCTCATTGGGCAAGGTGCCAAACAGCCCACCTAGGACAGTCAGCATTTAAGAAAGAGCACAAAAGAATTTAGGAGCTTTTTTGGAATGCCTTAGCCAGTGTAAGAGTGTCTTCTACACTGTGTTCACCTTGTGTTTCTTTGTTTTATAATGTTTATTATTTTTGTTGTTATTAAAACCTTTATTTTACAAAGCACGTCCAAAGCCGTCTCGCTATTTATTAAGCCATTTCTCCGCAAGGCTGGACCCTCGGAAAGTGTGGAGATCTTTCAATACAGGAGCCTGCTGCAGCCAGAGTCAGGGAATGGTTGAAGTTAAGATGATTAAGCCATGAAGAGGAATAAACCAAGACCATTTCTGTGCTGTGTTTAACAAGAAGTCCGTGCCTCGGCTCATTTTTACCCTCTAATAAGAGGGCTGCTGCAACAGGAAGGGCTCACTGGGATCACCAATTCAGCCCTGCAGTTTGGCCCCATGGAGCCGCTCCCAGCTCCAGGACAGGACAGGAGGGGTCCCAGCACTGCGTGTCCTGCAGCCCCTCTGGCCATCCTCAGGTGCTGGGGCTGAGCTGGGACAGAGCGTGTCCCAGACTGGGATGGGACTGGGAATGTGGCAGGCGGAGGGAAAAGCTCTTCCCATTGTTTTCCTATTAAACCTGAATTTAGGGGATGTTTTCTTTCCTATGGCTGTCAACACGGGGAATACAGGGGGACAGAGCTGAGAGGCGCCAAAGGGAATTGCACTGGGAATTACAGAATCATGGAATATCCTGAATTGGAATATGCACAGGGATCATTGATCCAACTCCTGCACCCCAACAATCCCCCCTGTGCATCCCTGCAGCGCTGTCCAAAGGCTCCTGGAGCTGTGGCAGCCTCGGGGCTGTGCCCATTCCCTGGGGAGCCTGGGCAGTGCCAGCACCTCTGGGGGAAGAACCTTTCCCTGCTCTGCAGCCTGAGCCTGCCCTGGCCCAGCTCCAGCCGTGCCCTGGGTGCTGTCCCTGTCCCAGAGCAGGGATGGGAGCTGCCCCTCGGGAGGAGCTGCAGATTCCTGAGCTCTGCCCTCAGGGTCCCCTTAGTCCTGTCCTGCCATCATTAGCTGCACCAGGTTCGTTATTTCTTACTCTGAGCCCCTCTCAGACGCTCTGTGGAGCTCAGAGCTTCCAGCAAACCATGAGGAAAAACCCAAAAAAATAACAAAGTTTATCAAAAAGTCCTTTACCCAAGGAACTTGTGGTTCCGCAGAGGGAAAAATGCTTCAGCTCAGTTCCAAAACCTCCAGTCCAATTCCAAACGGCCCAGTTCCAAAAGGCCCAGTCCAGTTCCAAAAGCTCCAGCCTATCCCCAAAAGCTCCAGCCCAGCTCCAAGCCCAGCTCAGGAGGAAAAGGACAAAGCCCAGTTCTGCCCACACCCCAAACATCTGAGCAGAGCAAGGCTGGAGGGGCAAACCCTGCCCTGCAGAGCTGAACCCAATCCTGGCACAGGTTGGGAAAATCAGAGAGGAAGGAAAGAAAATCAAGTTGAGAAAGCTGCTCTGCTCCCTCTGCCTCAGCTGGGCTTTACATTCCCAGGAAACTTCACCCTGAACTCCTTGGGATGTTCCAGGAAAGGAAAGGAGCTTTGTTAATGAATTAATTAATGAGAGAGATGAACCCTGCTCAAGGAGCCAGGCACTGGAATTTCCAGAACCCAGCTATTTCTGGGTGTGTTTTATATTGGTTTTATTAATTGACTTCTGGGGGAAAAATATTAAAAAATTAAAAATAGTGATTTGTAGAATCCCAGGTTTTTCCACCAGATATTTCCACAGGTACCACTCAGGCTTCTTGCTCCGAGGATGAATGATAATTGCCAGGTTATTGATAGGGAAAATCAAAGAGAAAAGGAAAGGAAATCAGTCTGAAAAAGCTGCTCTGGCCCCCGCCCTGCCTCAGCTGGGCTTTACATTCCCAAGGAAACTCCATCCTGAACTTGGAGCCAGGCTGGCACTGGAATTTCCAGCACCCAGCTATTTCTATATTTTATATACAGAAAATCTACAGATAAAGGTGTGCTTGATATTGGTTCTATTAATTTAGTTCTGAAATAAAAGGAGTTTTCTGTAAAATCCCATTTTTTTCTACCAGATATTTCTATGGGTACCACTCAGGCTCCCTGCTCTAAAAATGATAAAATCTCTGAGAGAATTCAGAGCTTGGCAGGCTGAAGGAAAGCAATTCCCTCCAAAGGAGCCCTCACCTGCGATGTTATGAACAACAAATTCATTTCCCAGGGGATTGCAGTGCAGGAGCCCAGGGCTCGTTAAGGGCTGCACTCTGAATAAGCCGAGCGAGTGATCCAACAGCCGGCCTGGGAGCCTGGAAATGAAACTGGAAATGAAACTGGAAACTTCCCCTCAGTTTTCTGACTTTCCTTGCGAGTTAAAAGGTTTAGAATCCTCAAGTTCTGATCTCTTTGGAATGCTGGAGATCCGTGTCTGTTCCAGGGGTACCCAGGATAGACTGGAAGGGGATGTTGCCAATGGATGGAGATCCCAGCTCTGCTCCAGGTGGGCCCTTCCCAAGAACTGTCACATCTTCCCATCCATCCATGGATATCCATCCATCCCCAGCACCGTGGGCAGCAGGAAAAGGGGAATTCTGTCCCTCTGCCCCACTTAGGTGATTCCCCACCTGCAGAGTTCAGAATTCCAACACCAGCAGCTCCTGGAGCTGCTGGAGAGAGCCCAGAGGAATCCATGGAACTTCTCCAGGGCTGGAGCCCCTCTGGAGCCAGGCTGGGAGAGCTGGGGGTGCTCCCCTGGAGAGGAGAAGGCTCCAGGGAGAGCTCAGAGCCCCTGGCAGGGCCTGAAGGGGCTCCAGGAGAGCTGCAGAGGGACTGGGGACAAGGGCTGCAGGGACAGGAGCCAGGGAATGGCTTCCAGTGCCAGAGGGCAGGGCTGGCTGGGAGATTGGGCAGGAATTGTTCCCTGGCAGGGTGGGCAGGGGCTGGGCTGGAATTGCCAGAGCAGCTGTGGCTGCCCCTGGATCCCTGGCAGTGCCCAAGGCCAGGCTGGACACTGGGGCTGGAGCAGCCTGGGACAGGGGGAGGGGTCCCAAGGCAGGGATGGGATGGGATGAGCTTTGAAATGTCTTCAATCCCAAACCTTTCTATATTTCCATGATTTTCACCTCCCATTCACCTGGGTCTGTCCCAACACAGGAACAGAGCTGAGACCTTCGGCCTAATCCTGGACTTTTTGCACCAACTCAAACCCCTCCTGCTCCAGTATCAATTCCCTTTTCCAGGGTGCTCCCAATAAACACAAATCCCACAGCACCAAAACCAGGGGTGGGACTGGGGAAAATCCCGGCCCAGGCTGGTTCTGTGCCCCAGGAGCTGCAGTTTGGGTGAGGGGGGAGCAGAAATTCCCAGGGGAAAAATCCCATCCCAGGGTCCAGCAGGAATTCCCAGGGGATAAATCCCATCCTAGCAGCAGTGAAGTGCCTGAGCTCCTTTTTCCAGCTCAGGAATTCCAAGTGGAAATTTTCCCTGATGGTTTTTCCTTTGAGCTTTGGGGGATTTTATCTCCTGAAGAAAATATTCCAGCGGCTGTTGCTCCGTCAGCTACCAGAAAATGCCTCTGTGGGAACAACTCAGCTCTCCAGGTGGGTGAAACTCCTCCTGATTTAATTCAGGAATAAACCAAACTCTGCAAACCTCCGAGCCTGAATTCATCCTGATTTTCCATCTCCAAAAAATGGAAGGATTGGATCTCACCTGGATACCGGGAGGATGTGAAGTGAGGAGGGGGCAGAAACCCCCTCAGAGTCTTGACTCCTTCCCCCTTTAGTCCCATTTTTAACGAGGTTTAATTAAGCCACCACATTGAGAATGGAATTTTGAAAGCTCTAGAAGTGATTTAGGAGAATCCAGCCCTGAAAATCCTCACCTGGTGGAACAAAATCCAACTTTTCCTGCAAATCAGCTGTGGATTTATCCCAAATAACCCAAAGTGTCCAGCAATTGCAGATGATCCCAAGCTGAGCACCAGGGCAGGGTTAAGGTCACAAATTCTGATTTTCCTGCCATGTTTACAGTCAAACAAACATCCAAAGTGTACAAAAAATCCCCAAATTCCCTGATTTTCTGTCTCCCAGCCAGGAGTGGTTGGGCAGAGTCACCCAGTGGTGACACCAAAATCACCCAAATCAAATAATCAACCAAATCTGGCCAAATTCTCCCCTAAAGCTGCAGATCTGTTTAAGGTATTTAAGTTAATCTAAGTCTTTATATTGGCACAAGCTGTTTAAAATGATCTCAGGCTTTAGCTGGGTTTAAGCTGCTTATGCAGCTTTAAGGGTTTTAAAAGGGTTTAGCCGGGAAAAACCCATTTCCCAAAAAGCAGAGTGGGGTTGTTGGATGGGAGCTTGGCTCTGCCATTTCGTGGGGTTTGGAAGGGGGAAAAACATCCAGGAGCCAAATATTTGACTAAAAGTCAGAGTTAGTCAGGATCAAGGTACAAATACTGAGTTTAGAGAGGATTTGGGCTGGCCTAAGTGGGAGAGGAGGGGCAGGACAGAGGTAAAAACACCTTTTTTTTTTTGTTGAAAAAAAAGAAAGGAATCCCATTAAAAATGGCTCAAAACCTTAATCCAACAATTCCACCTTGTTAAGAAAAAGAAGACAAAATTTCAGTACATAAACCCAAGAAATTCCAAATAAAACCCATCCCAGAGTCCAGCAGGAATTCCCCTGGTCTAAAAACCCCCAAAGAAAATCTGCCTTCCTCTCCTCCTTCCCAGTTTTTTACCCCCCAAACCCAGCATCCTTTCTCATCCATTTTTAAGGTTTCCAGCCCAAAGTGGGGGTCTGAAATCCAAGGTGGTGCTGGAAAAGCTCAAACCAGACCCCACTAATGACCTGAGCATTGCTTGGAACAAAACTTCTCTGTTCCAGGGGCTCTTGGAACAGGAAAGGGCCAGGGAGGCTCTTCCAGGATGGAATTCTCCCTGCTCAGGTGGAATTTTTGCCAGGACCATGCACAAACCGCCTGCTGCTTCCACCTTCCCACCCTGCTGAGCTGCGGAGCTCAGAGATCCAAGAGAATCTGGATGGTTTTGAACCCCTCCTGGCAGTTCCAAACATCTCCCAGGACCCCAGGGCACATTTCCCCAGGATTTCTGTGCCCTGGGTCCTGCTCCAGCGGGACACAGAAAGGGGGATGTGACACTGGAATGTCAGCTGTGACACTGGAAGGGAGGTTTGGAGTCCCCATCCCTGGGGGTGTCCAAGGAACACCTGGATGTGGCTCTGGGCTGGGGACAAGGTGGGCATTGATGGTCCTGGGGGGCTTTTCCAACCTCAGCGATCCCAAAATTCCCTCCCAGGGAGCTGCTGGGGCAAAACCTGCTCCAGAGCTTGGGCTCAGCCCAAAGCTCTGATCCCAGCCCTGCTGTGGGGTGAGGGCAAAGCTGGGCCTGGAGTCCCAAAGCAGGGGCAGAGTCACTGCCCTGGGGAGCCTGAATTCCCATCCCAAAACACTGGGGAATCAGGGAAACGCTCCTGGAGTTTATCAAATTAAAAGGTGCTTATCAACACCTTTTATCAATACATTTAATTTCCTTTCAGCCCTTAGAGCACCACAATTTCCAGCTTCCCTGGGGAAGGAAGTTCGCCCCCCCCTCCCTGAAATCCATCCCAAAACACTGGAAAATCAGGGAAATGCTCCTGGATGAAGACAACACCTTTTACCAACCCATTTTATTCCCTTTAGCCCTTGGAGAACTGAAATTTCCACTTTCCCTGAGAAGGGGACAATCCCCTCTCTTTCTGGTTTTCTATTCCTCCCTTCTTGATTTCCCATCCCAAAACACCGGGAAATCAGGGAAATGCTCCTGGCTGAGGGTTCACCTTTTATCAGCACATTTAATTCCCTTTAATCCTTAAAACACCACAATTTCCACTTTTCCTGGGCATGGGATGGCCCCCTCCCTCCCTGAGTTTCCATTCCTTCCTTCTTGAATTCCCATCCCAAAATCAGGGAAACGCTCCTGGTTGAGGGTTCACCTTTTACCAACATATTTAATTCCCTTTAGCCCTTAAAAAACACCACAATTTCCAGCTTCCCTGGGGAAGGGATGGTCCCAATCCCTCCCTCCCTCCCACCCTGCAGCAAACGGATGCAAACCGGGACAAAGAACCTTTTTTCCCCCTTTTTTTGGGCGCTGAGCGCGGGCAGAGCCGCGCTCCGCTCTCATTTACACAAAGATAAAGGCAGCGCATCTGGCCGTGTGGCAGAAGTCTTTAATTACACGCCGGAGCTTATCTTAAATATCTATTTATTGCCACGAGATTGCAGCTTCGCCGATCAACAGCCCGCAGACAAAGGGAGGTTGTGATTGCACATTCAACCTCCAGCTCTTATTCCCACTCTGGAATGCTTCACTTTGCAACTTTCTGGGATATTCGCATCCTCTCCCCCCCTCCTCCACCTTTGCTCCCGACTAACCGAGTTCATTTTAGGGTATTTTCAGCCGGGAAAGATGGAAAGATAATGAAGATTTTTATGCTATTTTTATGTTAAAATGCAAATCTGACCGGGGACTGGGCTCCTGCAGGCAGCACAAGGCCTTGAGCAGCTTCTCCAGCAGCAAAATCCAAATGGATTGGGGGGAAAAATGGATAAACACGGACAGAAATAGCAAGAGGAGCAACAGGAACCTGCTATGGGCAGGGAGCTGGGAAATCACCCTTGGAATTTTCAGTTTTGTTCAGAACAGGCTGCTCAGGGATGGGTTCAGACCTTTAAATGCACTCAGATCCCAAAATAAAGCTGGGGATAACGATGGATACGGGCCAGCTCTTGTTCCCTCTCTGGATTGCTTCACTTCACAACTTTCTGGGATATTCCCATCCTCTCCCCCCTCCTCCACCTTTGCTCTGTGCTTCCAAGTTCATATCAGGGGTTTTCAGCCAGGAAAGTTGGTCCATAGTGAGAATTTTTAGCCTAAAATGCAGGTTAGACCCGGGACTGGGCTCCTGCAGGCAGCACAAGGCCCCGAGCGGCTTCTCCAGCAGCAAAATCCAAATGGATTGGGGGAAAAAATGGATAAATATGGACAGAAATAACAAAAACCTGTTATGGGCAGGGAGCTGGGAAATCACCCTTGGAATTTTCAGGACAGGCTGCTCAGGGATGGTTTCATGGCTTAAAATGCACTCAGATCCCAAAATAAAGCTCGGGATAACGATGGATACGGGATGATTCAACTCCCTTGTGTTCCCCCTGACCTAGATATTATCCCAAGATTTGGGAAATCCTCCCAAGGGATAACATCCCACCAGGAGACAGAGCTGGGAAGAGCTCGGGCCAGGAGCTGATGGGGCCGGGAGGGACCAGGCTCCTGCTGCATCCCAAAGTTCCAGTGGCAGAAGGAAAATCAGCCCTGCCAGGTTCAGCCCTCCAATTCCTGGAGCTTTTGTGCAGCTTTATCCCGACTCACTGCACTCCTGCATCCCTGGGCAAGCTGAATTCCAGCTGGATTGGATATCCTGGGAATGCAGGCACACCCTGGTGGCTCCCCAGGTGAATTTTCCAGGACCCCTTGGACTTCTGTGGATACTCCCATTATCCCAAAGGCCTGTTGTTTGTATCTCCATCCCTGGGATGTTGGAATTGGAGCACGGGATTACAACAGAAGGGAAAGGAGCTGTTCTTGAGCACTGGACCCCACACAAGTGGCATTAGCAGCTCTGGCCCCACAGAAACCCCACAGAAACCCCACGGAAACGGAATTTGCAGCCCTGCTCCCACACAAATCCCATATAAAAGACATTTCCTGCTCTAGTCCCACATAAACCCCCTACAATTGGCATTTGCTGCTCAGGTGCCACGTGAACCCCACACAAACCCCACAAAACTGGCATTGGCAGGCCTGGTCCCACACACAAACCCCACACACACAAACCCCACACACGCAAACCCCACACACGCAAACCCCACACACGCAAACCCCACACAATCAGGGATGATGGAGCAGAAATAATTCCCCTTTTGCAATTTAGGAATGAAACTTCCAATAGGATTTTTGTTTCCAGGTGCTCCCAATTCCCCAAAGCCACTTTGAAGCCCACTGATGGATAATAGTCCCATTATTAGGAGTGAAATAATGTCATTTTTGCCCCTGCTGAGAAGCACTTTTTGCACTCACCATCAACCGAAACAGGTTCAACAACCAAAAAATCCCAATTTATCTGGCTACAACAGCAATATATTTATAATTACCTGTTTTATTTGTTTAAATCTGTAATTCTCGCTCTCCTGACCCCCTCATGCCCCTCAGAGCCCATTTGGTCTGACCCCTAAATATTTCCCTTCCCTCCCCTTCACTTGCCAGGATTTTTGGGTTTTTTCCCAGCACACAATTCCTGTCCAATTAATTAATCCAAGTTATAATCAATCAAATACCACCATGTGGTTTTGGGGACATTCCTGCTGCACAGGAGAATTCCTTTCTTGCCTCAAATTCCCTGCAGCAAGGAGGTTTTTTGGGTTTTTTTTCAGGAAAAAATCTGACCAAACTGCTTTGGAGCAGCCCTTGAAAACAAAACAAGTTGTTTGTCTCGGCAATTTGCACTCTCCCATGAAATTCCCTCTAATGCCAGAAGTACAGGAAATAAAAAAAAAATCAAAATATGAGCGCAAGCTACCAAAACGGGTGAAATGAATATCCCTGCAAAAGCAGGGACTCTGAAAAGCGACACAGAGGCAGGAAAAGGACAAGAGAGGAGAAGGATAAATTCATTTTCATGGATTAAAACACAAAGGGGAATTGGCTGGGAAGGACTGGAAATGCCTTTGGAAACCAGGGGGGTTACAGGGATTGGGATGGTGCAGCTGAGCCTTGCCCAAGAACCTGCTCTTTGGCACACAAAATTCCATCTAAAATCCAATTTTGGGTTATTTCAAACGTCCTGGACCTTTTGTTTTCCAATCCAACCACCAGGAACAAATCCATCCAGGGGCACCCACTGGATTATAAAATACCCTTCAGCTCTTGAGGCAGCTAAAAAAGCAGGAGGGAAGTTTGGTTTGGCTCCGAGGTGCTTTCCCAAGGCCCCTGAGCTCATCCCTGACATCACCACCAGCTCTCCTCATCCCTCCTTTGCTCAGGGATCAATTCTGAGCTCGCTGATCCCAGAGCATCCCTGCTTACATCAGGGCTTGCTCACTGCTGCTCACAGCCCCCAAATCCCATCCCTGAGTCAGCAGCAGCCCCGGACCCTTCCCCCGGGAGATGATCCAGGCACCCGCAGGCATCTCCTGCCCTGGATTTTACTGTCCCAGCTCCTTGCCAAGGTCCCACAGAGAAGCCAGGGAGAGACAGATTGTGCAGCACTGAAATTTGGGCTGCTCCAGAGGTGGGAAATCCACTGGAAGGGCTGGAATCCCATGGGATCCTCCAGTGGGATTGTCCCTCTCCCAGCTGCAGGCAGTGGGGACGGGGCCTTGTGGCACATCCAGGCTGGGACCAGCTCCTGGGGACCATCCCAGCAGCAATTCCCGAGGGTCTCTGGGGGTGCCAGCATCACCCCAGAGCCCCGACTGTCCCAGCGGGGTTAAATGATCCCATTATTCAACTCCAGGTGTGACATTCCCCCTGAAACAGCCCCAATCCCCCTGAGCACCCACAGCCCTGGGGCTTCTCAAACCCCACTTGGCTCCACAGCAAAATGTCTTTCTCCTACAGCATTTTCCAGAGCCTGCCCAGCAAATCACAACCTAAAATAAAATAAAATAAAATAAACCAACCCCCAAACCCCAGCGAGTGCTGCTGTCTGCAGTTGGGGCTTAGAGTCAGAACTTATTATTTGTATTTTCAATCTGCCAGGGACTCCCACTGCGAGCTCGGCCAGGAGGCTCCCCCTCCCTCCCTCCTCCCCATTTCCCACACAGGAGGAAAAGTAAAGACGGAGAAAGGTTAAAAAAGAACAAAAAAGGCCATGCTGGTCCCCCCCTAACAGCACCGAGAGCAAATCCCTGACTTAGGGAGCTGCAACGTTTCCATTCCTGGCATGAAAAAGTTCCAGAGCTTTTTAAAGAACTAAAGGGAGAGATGTGGCCTGTGGATCCTGAGAGCCCTGCCACAGGAAGGGCAGGAATGTGGTGAAAAGGGGTAAATACGGGTCAGGAATATGAGAAAAATGAGTAAATATGGGTCAGGAATAGGAGTAAAAATGGCTTAGGAATATGGGTAAAAAAATGGGTAAATATGAGTCTAAAATATGGGTTAAAAATGGGTAAATTTGGGTCCAAAAATTAGTAAAAATGGGTCAGGAATATTGGTAAAAATGAGTAAATATGGATCAAGAGAATATGGGTAAATACGGGTAAACAGGGGTCAAGAATATGGATCCAAAATATGGGTAAAAATGGAGAAATATGGGTCAAGAATATGGGTAAAAATGGGTAAATATAGGTCAGGAATGGGTAAATATGGATTAAAATGTGTCAAGAATATGGGCAGATGTGGGTCCAAAATATGGCTAAATATGGGCAGCAAGCAGCAGCCCTGCAAGATATTTTGGAAGATCCTCCTCAGGTATCACCACGCACCTTTAAACAGGGAAATAAATCAGAGAGCTGGGCTCGCCATTCCCATGCTAGCCCACGTTATTCCTATGTTAGCCATGTCATTCCTGTGCTAGCCCACATCATTCCTGTGGTAGCCCACATTATTCCCATGTTAACCCACGTCATTCCTGTGCTAGCCCATGTTGTTTCCATGTTAGCCCATGTCATTCCCATCCTAGCCCACATTATTCCCATGCTAGCCCACATTATTCCCATGGTAGCCCACATTATTCCCGTGTTAGCCCACGTTATTCCCGTGTTAGCCCACGTTATTCCCATGCTGATCCATGTTATTCCCATGCTCATCCGCGTTACTCCCGTGCTAGCCCACGTTATTCCCATGCTAGCCCACGTTATCCATCTGCACAAACTGAGCCAGCCCAGAGACTGAGCCGGACACGGAGAACAGAGAGGTTTTTAAGGTTTTTAAGGCCCAGTTGATCCAGGGTTGGAATTAACCAGGCAGGCAGATTCCCCCACTGCTGGCCCTACTAAAAGTGAGGGGTTTGGGGCAACGGCGAGTTCCCGTTCTCCTGATCCTCCCTCCCTCACCAGCTCCACATCCTGAGTGCAGAGAAAATTCTGGGAGTTTTATCCAGGTGGAAATCCAGAGTTAAACTGAGGAGGACATTCAGTGCTCTGACCCCGTCTCCTCCAGGGCTCCATCAAACTCCTTGGCCCATCAGCAGCTCTCTGAATTCCCAGAAAATCTCCCCATTCCATGGAACTGCCGCAGCCATTCCCAGGAACAGCCGTAAGATGCTGGAGGGACGTTTGGAGGCCCCAGCCTTGCGTGTTGTGTGTGTTTACAGGAGTTTTACGACTGTTTCAAGGAAAATAATGACCAGAACCCTTTCCAGTGCCAGATGAGCCGGGCTGCAGCGCCTGGGACAAATCCAGTTTCATTTCTCTTTCTCAGGACGGGTGAAATGATAAAAATCAGGCGCATCCAGTGCACAAATTCCCACCGGTCCCCAAGGTTTTACAGAGGCCTGAGAGCAGCTCCTGGCAGGCTCAGGTGCCACCAGCTCTGTGAGAAGAGCCCTGGCACAAACCACACCAGGTCCTGCCCAAACACCTGGGGCAGGGTTTGGGCTGTGCACGAAGATGTTCACAGCCCCTGGGCCAGCACAGGAGCCAAAACTAGACAGAGGAGGCGCTTTAATAGGAAAAACATCACCTTCCATAGGGGAAACACCAACTTCTGTAGGGGAAACATCAATTTCCATGGGGGAAACACCAACTTCCATAGAGGAAATGCCACCTTCCATAGGGGAAACATCTGCATAGGAGAAACACCAACTTCCATAAGGGAAACACCAACTTCCATAGGGGAAACACCAACTTCCATAGGGGAAACATCTGCATAGGAGAAACACCAGCTTCCATAGGGGAAACACCAGCTTCCATAGGGGAAACACCAGCTTCCATAGGGGAAACACCAGCTTCCATAGGGGAAACATCTGCATAGGAGAAACACCAGCTTCCATAGGGGAAACACCAGCTTCCATAGGGGAAACACCAGCTTCCATAGGGGAAGCATCACCTTGTGTAGGAAAAGACCAACTTCCATAGGAGAAACACCAACATCCCTAAAGAAAGACCACCTTCCATAGCGAAAAAATCTCCATAGCAAAAACATCAACTTCTGTAGGAGAAACACCACCTTCCATAGGGAAAACTCCACCTTCCATAGGGAATACATCTCCATAGGAGAAACACCACCTTCCACAGGGAGAGCACCTTCCCATCCTGTCCCCCCTCAGCCACCACTGTCTCCGCTTTCTTGGGAGGTTTCTCATCCCAAACGTTTCCCTGCGCAGAGAAGTGCTGCCCGTGGGGAGGAGCAGCACACGGCCCTGCCGGGACAGATCCCAGGAGGGAGGGAATCAAGCCAGACCCCCCCATGTGCTGCCACAGCTCAGAGGATTTGCAGTCTCCAAAAAAAAAAAAATTAAAAAGTAGCATTGGGCAAACTCCGTCGCTGGCACGGTGAGAAATGAATCCTGCAGGAGCAGCAGCTGTCTCGGCACACGGAACACGAGGGTTTGGGAAAAATCCATGTTCTCACATCCCAAAGCCCGAGGCTGCGGTTTTCCAGCAGCCATCAGCACCTGGATTTGTCTTTTAGAGCAGTAGAGCAAGGGACACGAGGTGCTGCTGGCCCCTCATCCGGCCCAAACCAGGAGCAGAGGAACATTCCCATCCTGCTGCCTCCAGAACACATTTTAATCCTATTTTCCTGCACACACACACCATATCAAATTCTTAATTAAAAATCATCTGCTTCTGGAACGGGGGAGGGCCGGACAGAGCAGGCTGCACGTTTGAGTTTCGGGTACTTTTCCTCTGTCAGGTCAGACACTCCCAAGTTCTCTCTGGAGGAAGCCTCAAGGGGCTGTTTACATAAAATAAATATTTTGTTTCACGTGCTGCCCACCCTCAGCTCGCACAACTCATCGGGGGAAACTTTTCTCGCAGACCCTTCCCTGAATGCTCAGGCAAAACCCCCTCCAAATATCCTGCGTGCACAGCCAGAACAGAAATCTGTGACACTTGAACACGCTGAAATATAAACACAAACTTCCAGACAAAGGGCTCATCCCTGCCCTCGGAGGCTCCCACAGCCAGAGGAGCCGCATCGCCCCAAGGAGGGCTGGATTTGGCCCTTGGAGAGGCCACTGCAGTCCCTGCTGCAAGCCCGGGCTTGGGAACACGGCACAAAACCCGGCCAGAGCCGCGGGCAGGTACCGCAAGGGGCTGCGGATGCCTCCACCTGCCTCCAACAGCGGGAAAAACTCGGGCTGCCCAAAGGACAAACCCCGCAGGCTGATTCCCCAATGCTACAGCCAAATAAAACCAAGCAGGAGGAGGAAAAATAAAAAAACCCAACCCTGGCGCTTTGTGCAGGGACCCAGGCAGCAGCAGGGACCTCGCTGCTGAAATCAGCCTCGGAATCTGATTTTATTTTTTCCACCGGAGCGTTTCTCTCCGCGCCGTAGCATCAGGGAGCAGCCGCAGGCAGCGGGAAGGGAAGGGAGGGATGGAAGCGGCGCAGGCCCCGGGCTCCGGCTGCCGGCGGGGCCCCGGGAGGACGCGGCTGTCCCCGGAGCAACACGTCCCCGAGCCCGTGTCCCTCCGCACGCCCCTGGCCGGCTGGCACGTCCCTGTCACACCCCGCGATCGCCTCCCACCGCCCCCAGCGCTGCCTCCCACCAGCCAGCGCCAATTCATCGCCTCCTCCGCCTCCTCCTCCTCCTCCTCCCCGCACGGTGGGAGAAAATGAAGTTGCTGTCAAGCGACGATAAATTCATGCGACAGCCAGGGCTAATTAAGCGGCAAAGTAGCTGCGAGCGTGGCGGGGCCGCGGCTCCGGGCTGGGCTCGGTGACAGCGCCGGGCTCGCCGCGGGCTCGGGGCGCTCGCCAGGCGCGGTGGCCGCGGCCACCCCCGGTGGGGACGCGGGCTGGGGACGCCGAGCTGACACCTTCGGGGAGGGAAAATGGAACCTGGCCGGCTGGCCGGACACCCGCAGCGAGCCGGGGAGGGAGGGAAGGAAGGAAGGGCGAGAAAAAAAAAATCCCAAAGATCCACGCAGAGAACAACAGCAAAAAAATAAAAAAGAAAAAGAAAAATAGCGACAAAAGCCCCCGTGCCTACCTTTGCCGGGGGCCAGCGGGCAGATCCCGGAGCGGTTGGGGTCGGTGGCTGTTCCCTTCTTTATGAAATGTTCGGCTCAGCCGGTGCTATTTGCATTCTTTCATTAGCACCTGTTTCAAGTAAGGAAGGAGAAAGCTCATTGCGAGATCAGCTTCCTCTCCGAATAAATTATTTTTAAAAAAAATTAAAAAAATAGAGAGAGATGCACGCTACCAAATAATAATAACGCTAATAAAAATCAAAAAAATGCCACATGGATATTAAAGCCCAAAGTAGGCAGTTTAATAATGGGAGGTCTTGCAGGTTGTGAGCATGCTCCAGCCGGAACAAATCCTTCCTCTGTTATTCCTCTGAATAAAAATAAACCACGATCAAGAAACCCAAACGGAAGCTTCCTCCTAGAATCCCTGCTGCTGAAAAATATGTAATAAATTCAGCCCAAAGACGCAGACTCTAATCAGCAGCTGTTTTCTGGATCCAAAGCCAGCCAAAGCCTCTCTTGTCTTTTCCCACTATGAGTCGAGGCCTTTTTGAAAAGGGTTTTAACCTTTTAAAGACACAGCGCACCAATTATCACTTCTGGAGGACTGTCACTCACTGCGCAGGGAAATTAATAAAGCGGCAGCGGTGGCACAGCCGGAGCACGGGGAGGTGTGGTTTGCCCTCCCAGGGTTGCCTCGGGAATATTATTGTGTGATTATTATTTTTAATCGGACCCCCTCCCCTTCGGGGAAATAATAATAATAATAAAGTGCGAACTCGCCAGCCGGCTCCGGGATAAATGCAAAGTCATTATAAAAAGGAGCAGCTGCTAGATGCCATTCCCGGAGTTCTGCCGTGGCTCCTTAGTGGGGTTTTTCGGGAATTTGAGTGAATTTTTCGGGATTAACAGTTTCCAGCCCGGCCGGAGCTGGGAGAGGGTTAACGCCAGGCACAGAGCTGCTCTGTCAAGTGCTTCCCATCGAACTGAGGACCAGGCTGCGAAGTTTGAACCGAGCAGCTCTGGCACAGCAGCACCACGTCCTTCCAGGGCTGGCATTCCGGGTTTTGACCAAACCCGAGCAAACCCCCCCAAAAAGGGCTCAGCCCTCCGCTAAGCAGCGCCGGTGGCCCCGTGCGTGGCACAGCTCGCGGGGACAGCGCCGAGCCATCGGCTCTGAGGGGGGAACAGGACAGATCCCCCCAAAGCTGCGCGTCCCCAGGCCCCAGGGCAGCGTCCCCCGGCCGTGGTGCCACCGTGCCCGGCCCACCTGGGTGGCGGTGGCATCCTCCTGGTCAGCGCTCGGGGCCATCCCCGGGGTGCCGCGGCTCCTCCGGCCGCTCTCGCCTCCGGCCAGGCTGTGCGCAGCCCCCGGCATGCGAGCCGGCGGCTCTCCCGCCCTCTCCCCCTCCTCCTCCTCCTCCTGAAAATCATCATATTTCATGTGTGGCTGCTCCGGCCCCGCCAATTGGCTGGGCACTCGCAGGCGGAAATGTCAGCGGCAGCGCAGCATCGCTGCCCGCCCGCGGCCGCCCCGTCCCCCCCGGGACCACCGGGTCCCGCGGCTGCCAGCGCGGCCGGGGGCACCGGGCGGCCCTGCGAGCAGGGAGCAGGGATCGGGGTGCTCGCTGAGGGTTCTCTGCCCCCTCGGCTCGGCTCCGGAGGGATGGAGCTGCCAGCAGCGTGACCTTGAGCCGGCGAGCAGCGCTTTGGTGCGGCCGGGGGAGATTGGGCACTTCTGCTCCGCTCGGGGGCCGCCCGCCCGCAGCCCTGCCCGGGCACCGCGCGGCTCCCGGGGCTGCTCGGAGGGGCGAGCCCCGAGAAACGAAGCGTTCCTGGCGTTTCCACCCATTTTCAAGGCGTTTGTTTGCAGCTTGCCCCTTACTTCCAGAGCTTTCTAACAGGATCGGTATCAGAATTTTCTTTATCTTTTCAGTAGCTGGGATTTGGAAATAGGAGCTTGCCTGAAGCTCCCCTGGCAGTGTCCAAGGCCGGGCTGGACGGGGCTTGGAGCAGCCGGGGACAGAGGAAGGTGTCCCTGCCCAAGGGATGGAACAGGATGGGGCTTTAAGGTCGCTCCCAACCCAAACTAAATCTGGGATTCTGTGATTCCATCCCCAGCTCCAGTGGGAAGACTTCTCCTCATCTGATCATTTTCCTTCTCCAAGCAGGTGAGGGAAAAAAAAAAAAAAAAAAAAAAAAAGAAAAAAAAGAAAACCAAGAATCCTTTGGAAAGGAAGCAATGGAATGGTGGAATGGAATAATCATGAGGAAAGCCAGCATCTCCCTTCCCTGCAAACACCTGCAAATGGAAGCTGAACACATCCAGGGACAATGGAAAACATTCTCTGAAGGAACAACGGAGCCACCTCTGCCTGCCGGGCTCTCCAGGAGTGCAAGGAACAGGGGAAGCACAACAGCCAAAAGCCAACTTTTATTTCCTGGCTGCTTACACAAGGATAAAAAAAAAAAAATTAAAAAAAAATTGCATTGTCACAGAAACTAAAGAGGATTTGAGTGCAGCATTTGTGGCACAAATCAGCTTAAGGAACCTGCAGTTCCCTGCTGATTGGCAGAAAACTCCGTGGGAAATGGGCAACAGATTGGATGGAAGAGTGAAAGCTCCAAAGCTTCCTTGTCTGGCCGTGCGAGGAGCAGCCTGGAGCCCAAACCTCGTCAGCAGGTGGATCCTCCTGCAGGGGGGCCCGGGGGTCACCATTGCCACCATCTCCAGTGTCCCCCAGGTCCAGGCAGCGCTGTGGCACAGCAGAGCCCGTCACCACTGTGTGTCACTGTAGGCATTGAAACCAGAGAGGAGGAATGAGAGGATCGGGCTGCTGAGCAAGAACAACCCCACTGAGAAAAAAAACCAAAACCAAAACCAAAACCAAAACAAAAACAAAAACAAAACAAAAAAAAACCCCAACAACAACAACAATACACTGAGCAAAAACCCCAAACCCATCGAGAAAAAAAACCCCACTCAGCTCTTCACGCTGCTCTTCCTGTCCCAGATTCCAAGAGGAATTCCAATTCCAGATATTCCAACATCTACCCCAGCCTGGGCTTCACTGATGATCCGAGGGTGTGCAAGGTGCCAGGCACCATCCAGGAGAACCTGGGGGAACCGGTGGAGATGTTGGGGTGACTTCACCACATCAGGCTCCCAGCAATGCCACCCGTGGGAGCCTGGATCCGCAGGTGCCACCAGGCTGTGCCACCCAGGCTGTGCCACCAGGGCCTTGGTGGCCTTCATGGGCCGCAATTCCACAGCCACAGGAGACAAAGGAGCTGTGAGGGTTTGTGGAAGTGTCACAAGGTGGCATCTGAACCCCTAAATGGCTGCTGGGAAGAGCAGAGTGACCATCACCTGTAACTGGGCAGCCAGAGTGACCACCAGCCATAACTAGATAACCAGAATGACCATCACTCATAACTGGGCAGCCAGAGCACACAGTCTCCAGCCTCCTGCCCAACCCAAATCCCAGGAGATCTGAACGAGGTTTCATTTGGGAAAATGGACAATCCACTTAAAATCCACCCATGGTAGCTCTGCAGCTTTGCTGAGCCTTGTCACCACCCAGGAGCTCCTCCAGGTTCCTGGTTTGGGGACCTTGTGCCTCCTGACTGAGCCAAGACCAAATCCCGTTTATCCCCTGGGAAAATTCGGAGATAAGGCCCAACACAGGTGGGAGTTGAAAGAGCTGAGCTCTGCCAGGTCTGCTCTTCATTTTCCTCTCCCAGACCATCACTGTCCTGTCCTTCTCGACCAAAGGGATGGATGGGAGGTGTTGAACAATTCTTCTCCTTCCTTAGGGTCCTTGAAGCTTCCTTCTGACCCCACACAATTTTTAGGAGTTTCTTTCTGGAAAAAAAATGTGGAGTAGAAATTGAGGCAAAGCCCCAAGCACCTGATTTTCCTCTGGAAAGAGAAATTAATAAATTCATCCCAAAACCCAGCAGCTAATTAGGGTTTAGTCCTTTCCCTAAGTACCTTGTTGAGGTTGTATTCATGCTGGAAAACAGCCTCCATAGAAGATTTTTGCACCAATTTGCACTTTTTTCACCACTTTGGGTCTTTTCAGCAACTATACAAATTCAGCTTTCCTCTAGCACTCTGAAACTTCCCCAGAACTTGAAAAAAATTGTTGTAAATCAACCTTACCAGGGAGAAGAACCCCTGGATAGCCAGGGAAGGGCCTGAAGTACAAATTCTCCACAACCCCAGATGCTGGGCGGGGCTGGAGCTCCCACCCTGAGGGGAGATCAGCTCACAGCCCCCTGCTAGAGGCAGCAAAATGCACCAGGACCTCCCCCCTCTCTGCCACTGTTCACGGGTCCTGTTTGCTCCCTGCTGCGGGGAGGATGGATAACCACAGCCCCATATCCCAGCTCATCCCAAAGAACCATCACCAAGGCAGATCCAGGCTTAAAATCCAGGAAAAGCCTGAGGTTTAAATAGTTAATTACAGATTACAAAATAGTTTGGGGGTTCATTTTGAAACCTCCTTGTGGCTCTTTTCCTGTGACGACACCAGCTCTAGGGGGAAGGACAGGGGTGGAGGGAGGAGTTCAGGGCTTGTTTAAATCTCTGGAATATTTCCAACAGGCAGTCTTGCCCCTTTCCCCAGGATCCATCCCTAATGTGCCGAGCACAGCAGGATCAGGCTGATCCTTCCAAGGGAATTCCGACTTTTAATGGGGTTTTCCCTGTGAGGAATGACAGGGAGCCACGGAAACACCACGGGTTTGGCCTTTTCCATTTTAAAGCACCCCTCAAACCCGCTCAGCAAGAAGCAGGGAGCTGCATTTCCTTTTAACTGCTGTTTCAGGAATGCTCTTGGGACCAAAAGGAGAGGGATGGGTTCATTTTGCTTCTCCTCTTCCTCCACTTCTTTCATCACGAGAGAAGACACCTTCTTTGGTGTCTGGGTTTGGGTTCAGTTCCTCTGCACCTTTCCTGGGACCTCACCCAGCCCGGGTTGCTGGTGCCACATGGATTTGGGATCACAGTGTGAGCCCTGGGAGGATGTGGGGTGGGACGGTTCTGGCTTCTTTCCCTGCTAAGGTCAGGATTGATACAGGGGAGTCGCAGTTTGTGTTCAGACTTGGATGTTTATTATTTCTCATCTATTTACAGACCCACGAGCTGTGATCTCTAACTAGGAAGTTAGAGAAACGAGATAAAACGGATGCCTCTAACTCCTTCCAAGGTTATTTAAGCGATAATCACCCAATTACAAGGTGACACTGTCCTGAGTTATGTAACCAAAAAAAAAAGTGTATTCTATTTCATCTGTAGAAAGCAGTTGGGGATGGTTTCTTTTTCCTTTATCTCTTGTAACTCCAGGGGAGGAGGGCGGATGCCTTCTGATCACAGCCCAGCTGTTAAACCAGGTGGGGCAGTGTTTGTGATCTCTGTCACCACTGCCCACCCTCGGGGATATCTTCTGTTCATGGGCCATTGAGGCTCACCAGGGACTGACACATTCCATCATCCATTGGGAGATGGAACACCCAGGGGGAGGAGCCAACCATTCCCTGCCCAGATAAAAATGGGGACACAGGGACCCCAGACATTCCTCTTTGCCACTGGATTCCCAGAGGAAGAGCGGACCCATCTCAGCACCACTGAACCTGTCTGCAGGATCATCTCTGCTCCAACAGAACCACATCTGTCACTGCAGGAGGATTTATTTGGGCTGCTTCCAACACCCTGAACAGGGTGTCAGGTCGTATTCCTGACTCTGTCAGGGTTTCTAGGGTTTGTTTGTTTGCATGTTTGTTTTTTGTACTACTGCATTTGTATTTTTAATATTCCTAGTAAAGAACTGTCATTCCTATTCCCATATTTTAGCCTGAAAGCTCCTAATTGCAAAATTGTAATAATTTGAAGTGAGGGGGTTTTACATTCTCCATTCCAAGGGGAGCTCCAAGTTTTCCTCACAGATACCTGTCTTTCCAAACCATACAGACACCCATATTATTGATATTTGTGACCCCATAATCACCACCCAAGGCCCACTATGCCAACCTCCTTCACCCAATTACAGAAAACCACCCAAACCCATGAAGAAGAAGGAAGAAGAAGGTGAAAAAAAGACCAACTAACCTCCACCCTAAAGTCTTCATCTTGCCCCACGTATATTACTGTATACCCAAATCTTAAAATCTAAGTTTCCAGAATTCCAGCAGCAGGGGATAACAGGAGAGGGGAAGGGGATGGGAAAAGCAGGGAACAGGGCTCAGGCAGGGCTGGGAGTGATCCCAGGGCCCTGAGAGGCTCTGCCCAAAGCAGATGGTGCTGATCCATCCCAGTGCTGCTGGCTGCAGCTGGAGGGGGCTTGCACAGCTCCAGAGCTCAGCAGCTCCGAGGGGCTGTTCTGGGCTGGATTCTGGTGTCAGGGAGCTGCTGCCTCCTGAGCAGCCAGGTCCCAGATGGAAAAGTAGCATGTGCCACTTGAGTTTGAAAATTATAAAAGACCCCCAAACCTTGTTCAATGACAAAAACTGCCAGAGCTTGGTTTATGGAGTTTGTGTGAGGGCTCTGTCCCAACCCATCACTAATCCCTGTCCCCCGGCCTGTCCTGAGGGCTGTCCCAGCACTGCCCTGAAAGGGGCTGAGATGCTGCACAGGGGAATGTTTATCATGGAATCATGGAATGGATTGGGTGGGAAGGAACCTTAAACCCCACCCAGTGCCATGGCAGGGACACCTCCCACTGCCCCAGGCTGCTCCAAGTCCAGCCTGGCCTTGGGCACTGCCAGGGATCCAGGGGCAGCCACATTTTCCCTGGACAGCTGAGCCTGGTTCATTTTGTTTGAAGGAGGCCCAGTCCAGAAAAGGGAAATAAAAGTCACTGAGCAAACCAGAGCCCACATGGTCCCAGCCTCTCTTTTTTTGTTCAGCTCTCAGCCCTTTTCCTTTTTCCTTCTGCTCCTTCCAGGGATGGACGCTCTCTGTGACAGCAAACTGCATCCCAGGCATGTGCCTGGGATTCCCATTCCATCATCTGCCCTGATTTTATTATGCAGATCCCTAAGCTCATCTACACACACAAATGAACATTTATTAACAGATTGAAGAAGAGCAAACCTCTGCAAATATTTGGATTATTACTTCTGTGCTCCAAAGTTGCCATCTGATACAAAGGATGGGTAAACCACAACAAATTGAAGTTTCACATTAGAATACTGGGAGTTTAGGAGAGCTTTTCCTGTTGAATTTTCCCTGAGCCCACAACCCTTTCAGGTCAGACACATTTTTGTCTGCTTAACTAAAAACTGATGTAAAACCCCACAATCTGCCATTATGAGATAAAGAATGTCACAGCAGAGCAAGGACAGCCAGAAAAGCTTTGTGACAGTCCCTACACTGCAAGATTTGGCCCCTCAGATCTGTCCCTTGGTGACACTCAGGGACAGAGCATTAAATTCCTGAGCTCCCCCAGGCCGTGGCTCCCAGGATATTTATCGATCCCTCATCTCCAGGGTGTTTATTAATCCCTCATCTCCAGGGTGTTTATTAATCCCTCATCTCCAGGATAGTTATTGATCCCTCATCTCCAGGGATTTTGTTCATTACTCCTTCATCTCCAGGGTGTTTATTGATCCCTCATCTCCAGGGAGCTTGTTTATTAATCCCTCATCTCCAAGTAGTTTATTAATCCCTCATCTCCAGGGTGCTGGTTTATTATTCCCTCATCTCCAGGATATGTATTGATCCCTCATCGCCAAGGAGTTTATTACTCCCTCATCTCCAGGGTGTTTATTGATCCCTCATCTCCAGGGTGTTTATTAATCCCTCATCTCTGCTGTCTCCCCACCTGTTCTGCTGCTGCTCAGGGCAGGTTCTGGGGCTCTCGAGCCCTCCCAGTGGCTCCGAGGGTTTGGGTGATGGGGAGGAGGGAGGAGAGGAACCAGCTCCTTCCCAAGGAACGACTCCTTGAGGTCTGACCCCAATATTTGAAGTTTGGTGGATCCCAGCACGATTCTGCTCTGGTCCCAGCTCAGGATGGGCCTTGGTCATGGCTTGGTTTCCCCTCCCTTTATTCAAACCCTTGTCCTCAGCCAGGGACTGCTCTCTAATTCCTCCTCATCCCCCTGCAGCCTCCCCATTAAACCAACCACAGACAGCAACCTCAGAGCACTCCGAGCAGGAAGCGGCGTCATCTGCCGTGCATTAAAGGTCTAAAACAGCCCTGCCTAATGCTCCAGGAGTCTCAAGCTGCTAAGCCACTGCTTAACTCCGGTAATTCACCAGGAAGCCTCTCCCGTGGCACAGCCACTGAGTTGTTTTCATTTTCTAATAATGAGCACGTGACCAGGGCATTTAATGAGTTCCCGAAATAACCCAACCGAAAGGCAAAAATCCAAGAGGTTTGGCTGCCCAGGAAGGGGGAAAAATCATCATTAAAATAGTGAATGGGCAGGAGAATGAAATGAAGGCCGGGGGTGAGTATAAAATCATTTAGGAGGAGTAGGGAGGGAGTTGCTTTCCTTTCTTCAGAGGGGTTAAGTGTGACAGGAGCCGGCCAGCCTTGAAGGAGGTACCTGGGGCTCTCCAGCCCTCTTCCCACTTCTCATCAGGAATTCTGATCCCTCCGCTTGGATTCAACCCAGTGATGATGGAAAAGAAGGACCAGGAACATCGCTGACTTTGGTACTGATGCCTCATTGTGTTATTCCAGAATTGTCTCTTTACAAAGAGCAAGTGGAGGGATCAGAATTCCCCAAATGGTGTGGGGAGAGAAGGGAAAGGGTCTGCAGGTCCTGCGAGCTCCCTGCTGCAGGCACTGGGAGGGATAACCACAGTGCCCCTTCCCACTTCCCATCCAGCATCATCAGGAATTCTGATCCGTGGACTCAGCACAGGGATGATTTAAAAGGAGAACCAGGAAAATCTTTGGAACCACTTTCTCCTCTGTGAATATCAAAGCACATCCCAGGTGTTACTGATGCCTTGTGTTATTCCAGAATTGTACAAAAAGTCCAAGTGGAGGGATGGAGGGGATGAATTGTGTGGGGAGAGAAGGGAAAGAGTCTGCAGGTCCTGTTTGCTCCCTGCTGCGGGGAGGATGGATAACCACAGCCCCATATCCCAGCTGGGGCTGCAATCACCACTCATCCCAAAGAACCATCACCAACGCAGATCCAGGTTTAAAATTCTGGAAAAGCCTGATGTTTAAATAGTTAATTACAAATTACAAAATAGTTTGGGGGTTCATTTTAAATCCGGGCATGGGGGTGAGTTTATCTTCTGTCCATCCTCTTCGAGTCCATCCTCTGTCCCACTGCAGGGAAAGCAGCAAAACCTGGGACAGAAACTTCCTTTGGAGCAAGAGAGAGCCAGGCAGTGCCAGAGCTGCTCTGGGGGTGTGGGTGGGAATTCCAGCTGCAGAGCTGGGCACGCTCCTGACACAGCAGCAAAGAGGGGCTGGGAGGGCTGGGAACAGGATCCTCACCAGGGATGGAACAGGATCCTCACCAGGGATGGAACAGGATCTTCACCAGGGCTGGGAACAGGATCCTCATGAGGCTGGGAACAGGATCCTCACCAGGATTAGGGACAGGATGCTCACCAGGGTTAGGGCCAGGATCCTCACCAGGGATGGAACAGGATCCTCACCAGGGTTAGGAACAGGATCATCACCAGAGCTGGGAACAGGATCCTGAGTTCCAGAGTTGGGAACAGGACCCTGATCAGCTTGGGAAGAGGATCCTCAGCAGGTTGGAAATGTGGGACACAGAACATCTCCCCACCCTGACCTTGGGCACTTGGCAGCGTGGTCCAGGAGTGCCCCGGGGAGGTTTGGGTGTACCCTGTGCCTCCACCAGGAAGGACTCTTGGAAATTTCAGAGCCCCCCAGTAACCCCAAATGCAGAATTCGGGGGTGGGACAGCCTGAGCTGCAGGCCAGAATTCCACCCTGAGGACAATCCCGGGCTCAGGGTTTGCTCTGATCTCCCAGGCTGGGCTGCAGGAACGAGCTCAGCCAGGAGCTGAGGCAGCCGCAGCTGGGACCTCCAAGAACGGATCTTAAAAAGTTGAATAAACACTGAGCTGGGAGATTTGACCTGAAATATTGATTATTTACACCAAAAAAATCCATTTGACATTCTGTGGACCAAACCCTGGGACGATTCCAATTCCAGAAGCTCCAGTGCCCATGGCAGTGCAGGCACTGGGCCCCTTCTCCATCCCCCTGATGGATTTGGGATCCAATGCCAGGACACCCTCCCTGCACAGCCAGGCTGGGCTTAGAACTCCCCCAATTTTCATTTTCATATTTAAATACTTCTCCACATTTCAGTCATTGAGGTTTGGGGATTTTTAAAGAGTTTTTTTGGTTGGTTGGTTGGATTTTATTTGGGTTTTTTTTTTTTTGTAACAGTAGAAAAGAAGAGCCAAGAAAATTGTGATTATTCTTTTTTTTTCTTTTGTTTTAGCTTAAAACCTGCCCAAAGATTTCATTTCAAATCGAGCTCGGGGAAAGTAAATTACATTTTGGCCAAAGGCCAAGTCCTGAATTTCTCATTAATTGAATCAAACTTTTTCATAGTGGAACCCTTGATAATTCCTATAAGCAATTTCCCTGGAAAGGCAGTCAGGGAGAGCCCTGCACCAAATCAGACAGAAATGAGCAGGGAGTTCAAAGGATTTGTTCTCATTAACCCTGGAGAAAATGAGTTCAGCCAGGAGCTGAGTGGCAGACGCAGGTAGGAGCTCCAAAAATGGATTTTAAAAGGTTGAATAAACACTGAGCTGGGAGATCTGGCCTGAAATATTGATTATTTACACCAAAAATATGCATTTGATATTGGTATCAAGCAGTCACCAGCACACAGGGGAATTCAAGTGTGGAAGAACTTGGATCTCAATTAAACCAACTGATTAAAACTAGAATTAATAGCCCAGCTTGCCTAAAACCAGGCCTATTTTTATCAGTCTCAGCAGCTGGTCCAGTTCCAGTCCTTAGGAACTCCTTTAATTCCTTGGGATGGGATAACAAAATCCCACATTTCTGGTACACACCAAGAACTGACACTTAGAATAAATAACAGAAACCAGATGTTATTGAAGATAACAGAAGAAATAAGATGTTATTTGTCAGGGAATAGCTGTTTGATTCCCAGCTAAACAGCTCCTGTGGAAGCAGAAATTAAAGAAATTAATGGAAATACCCATTGCAGGAATAATTAATTGGTTAAAGAGCTCAGTGGCACTCAGGGGACTTGGAGGTGCCTGGCTGGGCCCCTGAGGGGGAGAAATTCTCTGCCCTGTCCTGGAGAGCTCCCACCACTCCTCCTCTTCCCAAAAAATATCCCAGGACACCCATCCCATTGAATTTTGGGGCAGATTTGGCACTGTGGGATCCTCCAGCTGGAATCTGTCCCAGTGGTGCAGTTCCATCACAAAACATTCTGTTTTCTTTTATTCCCCTTTTCCTCACCAAGGGGGTGATCCTGGGAGTTTCCTGGCCTCTCCCAGGAATGCTGTCAGACCACAGCTCCTGAAGGAGGAGATGAGGAATCAGCCCCAAGAGGGGCCTGAGGTGCACAAGAAGAGCAGGAAATTGGAAATTAGAGCCCCCCCAGTTGCCCTCGGGCATTCCCAGTCTCAGGTGCCTCAAGTCAATAATGAATTATTTAAATTTATTAACTAAATGAAGAATAAACCCACAAAATGGTAAAATGCACCTTTGGTTGAAGGGAATATTCTTATTAGGAAAAAACCCACCTCTGTCTAGATAATCTCAAGGATGGGAACAGAGAGGATGAATTTCTTTAGTGTTGGGTGTAAAATTAGCAGGAATTGGCATTTTGGAAAAAGAGGAGGTGGTGGAAAAGGATGCAGGAAAGCTCCAGATTAAGGGGATTAAATCTCTCCCAGAAGATGCAAGAAAAAGCAAAGAAAGGCAAAAATAAAGGATCCCGAAGGAAGTTAAAAGGAAAGAATCCCAAAGAAAGAGAAAAAGAAAGGATCCCAAATAAGTTGGATCTCAAGGATTGGGGAACAGAAAAATAACAAAGCCAAAATGAATTAGAGGCTGCAAAGAAAATTAAAGCAAGTAGAGGAAAGAAAAAGGAAGAAAGGGAAAAGGAAAGGAAAAAAGGAAAGGAAAAAAGGAAGGGAAAAAGGGAAGGGAAAGGGAAAAGGGGAAAAGGGGAAAAGGGGAAAAGGAAAAGGAAAAGGAAAAGGAAAAGGAAAAGGAAAAGGAAAAGGAAAAGGAAAAGGAAAAGGAAAAGGAAAAGGAAAAGGAAAAGGAAAAGGAAAAGGAAAAGGAAAAGGAAAAGGAAAAGGAAAAGGAAAAGGAAAAGGCTTTAGAATCAGCACTGGGAGTAGAGAGCTGAAGTCATTCCTTCTTAAACCTACCCAGGAGAATTTTGGATTAAAAAATCCCTAAAACTCATAGAGGAAACAAAAAAAAATCCCGAAGTTTTTTCAGGAATAAACACCCACCTCAGCACAGGAAGCAACTGGGCTGTGAAAGCCAAAGGCAAGCCCAGCCTAAACCCAAGCCAGAACTGCAGTTAGGACAGACCAGCTGCTCCTGAGCCCAGATTTCCCTCAGGGAGGGGTTCAGGGAACGGATTCTGGGTGTAGGGGAAAGTCTGGAAGCAGATTTGGCACCGACCCTTCTCCTGCGTGGCCAGAGATAAACGAGGCCCGGCTCTGTTTGGTTTAGCAGGAACAGAACAACACAACTGTGAAATATCCCAGGTGAGATTTCACAGTTTCCTTGTGCTTGTTATTCCTGCTAACATCCTGCTTGGATCAAGAGAATATCCCAGTTAAATTCCAAAGGGTGTCCAGAGTCCCAGGATGGATCTCTGCACGCCATTGTGCTGGAAATTCACTGGAGTTTCACTGCTGGGAACACAGAGCCAGCTGGAATTTTTTTTTCTCCCCTTGATCCCAGTTTCTAATGGATTTGTGCAGCTTCTAAGTCTGGTCCAACTCTGAATTCACAGAAAAAGTCACATTGAACTGATGGAGCAGGGACAGCTCTGATCCCTGCCCTGGGACAGGGACAGCACCCAGGGCACGGCTGGAGCTGGGCCAGGGCAGGCTCAGGCTGCAGAGCAGGGAAAGGTTCTTCCCCCAGAGGTGCTGGCACTGCCCAGGCTCCCCAGGGAATGGGCACGGCCCCGAGGCTGCCACAGCTCCAGGAGCCTTTGGACAGCGCTGCAGGGATGCTCAGGGGGGATTGCTGGGGTGGCACTGGATGGGCTTTTCCACCCAAACCACTCTGATTCCATGGTTCCAACAGGGTTTCTGAAAGAATTCATTAAAACACACTTAATTTGCATTATTAAGTCCTGAGAACCAGCAGAGGGGCCACAGCCACAGATGGGAGTGGCAATAAAACAATAACCAATAATCAATATCCCTCGATAAAAATAATGAGGATTAAACAGGATATTCCCATCTCCCACTGCCACCACACTTTTCATTTCCCAGCAATGTTTCCTTTTTCCCTTGAAAACTTCTCCAGAGAATTCGTTATCCAGCAGGAAAACCAAACTGTCCCTGGTGACCTTCTGCAAAAAGGGAAAAACGCCTCAGGACAGGGTTGTTTTTTTCTCTGGGTTGTTTTTGTTATTCAAAGAAAAACTTTTAACTGTTCGATAAATCAGAGAAGGGGAGGGGCTGGGTGCAGTCGTTTGTCAATGAACTCACACAAGGGAAAAGGAAACGGGGCAGAGGAAGGCAGGGGTACTTCAGGTACCTCAGGAATGTTATGGAGGGAACTCGGATCCAGAACAGGAAAAACAGGGTTGGAAAGAAACAGGAAAATGCAGGAAACACAAGGAAAAGCAGCCAGGAGTGGGCAAAAGATGAGCTGGCAGGATGGGTTCAAAATTCACATTACACCAGATGTGTTCCAGGGCTCTGCCCCAGCTGTTTGTGGCCTTTGTTCAGGTGCCTTCCTCCCATTCCCTGCTCAAACCATTTCCCTGGAATTCCTCTGCTGGGAAATTGAAAATACAGACAGTGTGGAACTCTCGGGAAGGTTGGCGTGGAATTTGGGCAAAGGTGGGCTGGAGCCAGAGCTCCATCCCAGCAGAGGAACCATTTATAATCTCAGGAATCCACATTTTCATATTAATGAAATCCTGGAGATTCCCATGCAAATATTGCCCCAGCCAGGTTTAAACCCCAAGCCAAGGAAATCCTGGGGTGTCCAAGGATCCCCGAGGCTGCCGGAGCTGCAGGGACGGAGCTCCCAGGGATGCACAGGCTGGGATTGTTGGGGTGCAGGAGCTGGGCTGGATCATCCCATGGGTCCCTCCCACTCAGGATATTCCCTAAATCTATAATAACAAAGTTTTAAACCCACTAAACTCACCAGAGCTCAATGAGGAGCAAAAATCCCTCACCAAAGTACTTCAAATCCTGACTCTGGCCCAGAGGTTCTGGAAGTTCCTCCTGCACATTCCCACAATAAAATATTCCCTTTTTCCCCTTCTGTTCCTTTGAGTTTCATCCTTTGCAGGGCTCTGCCAGCGGTTTGCTGCTCTCCAATCACCAAACTGGGAAGTTTTAATTAAATTAAATTTAATTAATTATTTCATTAATAAATCTCTGCTCCTCAAAGCTGCCTGTGTTGGCTTTGGGGGGAGTGAAGGTCTGGATTCTCCACGGAAAAGCAGGAAAAACTTTGGGAATGAGGAGGAACTGGAGACCTGGCAGTGCTGAATAGACCCCCTCTCTTTTAAATAATTTAATTTAAATTCTTCCTAATGCAGAAATTAACGGAATCTCTTTAAAAGGAGAGCGTTGTCACGCGTTGGGGGAGCTCGGCTCGCTGCTGCTCCCAGTAAAAATAGAAATTCCTGCACTAAGAATAGCCGGAGGCAGCAGCTGATCCCTGTCACCTGCCCGGGCTGTCCCAGCACCGGCGTGTCCTTCCACAGCAGGGACAGCTCCAGCTGGGGATAGGGAAAAAGAGCCAAAAAACGCAGCAAAACGACCCAAAAATGCAGGAAAACGACCCAAAAATGCAGGAAAACTACTCAAAAAATATGCAGGAAAACGACTTTAAAAGATGCAGGAAAATTACCCAAAAAGAGAAAAAAGATGCAGGAAAATTACTCCAAACTTCAGGAAAACTGCCCCCAAAAATATGCAGGAAAACAATGCAAAATGATGCAGGAAAATGATGCAAAAAAGGTGCAGGAAAATGACCCAAACTGCAGGGGAACAACCCAAAAATATGCAGGAAAATTACTCTGTAAAAGATGCAGGAAAAGGACCCAAAAATGAAGGAAAATGACACAAAAAGAAGCCAGAAAGCTACTCCAAACAAAGCAGGAAAATTACTTAAAAATGTAGGAACATGACCCCTAAAAAGATGGAGACAAACGACCCAAAAATGCAGGAAAACAACCAAAAAGAAGCCAGTAAATGACCCCAAAAGAAGCAGGAAAATTACCAAAAACTGCAGGAAAATGACTCAAAAAATGCAGGACAGCCCAGCACTGGTGATGCTGGGAGCAGAGGCACAGCCCCATCCTTCCCTCCTGCAGCTGGCAGAGACTCTCCATGAGGATGGGAAATGACCCCAAAAAGATGCAGGAAAACTATCCAAAATTATGCAGGAAAATGACCCAAGAATGCAGGAAAATGACCAGAAAAAGATGCAGGAAAACCACACCAAAATAAATAAATAAATAAATATGAAAATGACCCAAAATTATGCAGGAAAATGACAGAAAAAGATGCAAGAAAATTACACACACACACACACACACACACAAAAAAAAAAAAAAAAAAAAGACCCCAAAATGCAAGGAAACGACCCCAAAAGAAACAGAAAATCAACCTAAAAATGCAGGAACATGACCCCTAAAAAGATGCAGAAAAATGACCCAAAAATGCAAGAAAATGACCAAAAACTGCAGGGAAATGACTCAAAAATGCAGGAAATCCAGAATTGGTGGTGCTTGGAGCAGAGGCCCAGCCCCATCCTTCCCTCCTGCAGCTGGCAGAGACTCTCCATGAGGATGGGAAACTTTGGGATCTCTTTGCTCATCTCTTCCTCATCCATGGAATGTCCCAAGTGGAAAAACCCATGAAAAATCAGTTTAAAACGAGCACTGCAAAGTCCTCCCGTCATTTTTTTACCGGGGGCAAGACCCAAAACTTTCTCGTGGTGGCTGTCGGGGTGGGGTGAGGAAGAAAACCCTTAAAAGATGAAAGATTTCTGCTTCTCCCCGCAGCTAAAATCTGCATTTCCCTGAGCGTGCTCAGGGCGTGTCGCCTACCCCAGGGCAAATCCTTCGAGCAGCTGAAAAAGAAAGGAAAAAAAGGAAAATTTTTTGGATTTGGGGATTTTTTTTTGAAAGCCTCTGTGCTGAATCAGTTTGTGACTGAAATGAGAAGGAAATCAGGAGCCGGGCTCGCTTCTGACAGCCCTGCTGGAGGCAGCAGATGGGGAGGGCCTGGAAATAGCAGGGCTGGGAGGATTTCAGACCCAGTCTGGCTTGGGGCAAAAAAAAAACCCTGGACAAAGGAAGAGGAATTTCTGCAGTGAATTCCCAAATTTTGGGGCTTGGGAAGGTGAATCTCCTGAAGCAGAGATTTGTTGGTGTCAACATCCTATGGATCACACAGGCGGTTTTGAATTTGTGTAAAGGAGTCAAGGAAAAGTGGGATTCATTTTTATTCTTATTCTTATTCTTATTCTTATTCTTATTCTTATTCTTATTCTTATTCTTATTCTTATTCTTATTCTTATTCTTATTCTTATTCTTATTCTGATTCTTATTCTTATTCTTATTCCTATTCTTCTCCTTATTCTTACTCTCATTCTTATTTATACTATATTCATATTTAAAATTTTATTTATATTTGTTTTGGTTTTGTTTGTATTTTATATATTTGTATATATATTTATGTATAAATATACAAGTATATTTATAAATATATAAATAAAGTTTTACATTTATATAATTATATTAATATATCGTTATGTACTCATGTGGATTTATATTTATATTTATATTTATATTTATATTTATATTTATATTTATATTTATATTTATATTTATATTTATATTTATATTTCAAAAGAAATGTCAGGTATTCCCCAGACCTTCCTGTTTTCTGCAGATAAATCAGCTTCACTGCCACAGGGTGGGAACACAGACCCAGCCTGAAATTCAAACCAGAACGGCACCAGGACTGGGGGTTTTACTGGAAATCAGAGGGGAAATTCACCTTCCATGGAACATTGCAAAGCCTGGTTTGCACCATCCTCCGGCAGTTCAGAGCAGGGGGTTGGACACCAAATTCCAAACCTTGGGGAGGTTCCTGTGCTCTGCAGGAGAGCAGAACCTCAGAGGAGCCTGAGAGCGCAAAACTGTTTGTGTTTAAGTCTCAGCTGCTTCCAAATAATTCCAAATTAATAATAATTTATACAAAGTGTTATTGATTTTATTATAGGAAGAGCTGGGGGCGCTCCCCTGGAGAGGAGAAGGCTCCAGGGAGAGCTCAGAGCCCCTGGCAGGGCCTGAAGGGGCTCCAGGAGAGCTGCAGAGGGACTGGGGACAAGGGCTGCAGGGACAGGAGCCAGGGAATGGCTTCCAGTGCCAGAGGGCAGGGCTGGCTGGGAGATTGGGCAGGAATTGTTCCCTGGCAGGGTGGGCAGGGGCTGGGCTGGAATTGCCAGAGCAGCTGTGGCTGCCCCTGGATCCCTGGCAGTGCCCAAGGCCAGGCTGGACACTGGGGCTGGAGCAGCCTGGGACAGGGGGAGGTGGGCTGGGATGGGATGGGATGGGATGGGATGGGATGGGATGGGATGGGATGGGATGGGATGGGATGGGATGGGATGGGATGGGATGGGATGGGATGGGATGGGATGGGATGGGATGGGATGGGATGGGATGGGATGGGATGGGATGGGATGGGATGGGATGGGATGGGATGGGATGGGCCTGAAATGTTCCCTGGGTCCATTTTGCAGCCCCCAACACGTGGAAAACCAACCAAAACCTCAGGAAATTTGACATTTTATACACATCCAAACACCCTCATCCTGCTCTCCCTGCTTTCCTCCTTCTCCTGGGCCAGGTGTGGGAAACTCCAGGAAAAAGCAATGATTGTGTTTGTCTGGAGCAGGGAACAGTGGGATCCACAGGACATTGAAATCCCAGCTTGCTCTAAGAACACCCCCAGCCCGCTCTCACCGAGCGCTGTCAGCAGCTGCAGAGGACGAGGCCGGGCCCGTTTCTCTTCCAGCACTTCCCTCCCTGGGAATCCTTGGCAGACACCAAATGCAGAAGGAAAATCCTTCTCCAGTTCATCCAAAAGCAACAATCTGGGTGGTTTTTTTATCATTTTAAGCACCAGCAGTGGCGGGAAAAACTGCCCAGAGCCCCAGGGCTTTGTGCTGATCCCACAGAGAGGCTGGCAGGGATCCCCCAGCACAGCCAGGGATGCATTTGCTCCAAAATTCCCCATTGGAATTGCTCAAAAATCCCCATTTTTCAGCAGTTTTGCACATCCAGGCCCATGTGAATATATAGAATGCATATGTGTGTGTATATACATATATTATATATATATATATATATATAATATATATTATATATATGTATATTTTTATATATTTTATATATGTATATTTACATATTTTTGTATTTGGCTATTTGTATATTTATATATTTATATATTTGTATACTTACTTATTTTAATATATTTTATATAATATATTTTATAATTCATTTATATATAAATATATAAATATATAAACATAGCAAGATAAATATATTCATAAATATAAATACATACATAAAAATATAAGTATATCTATATAAGTATATTATAATGTGATATTTTATGTTTTAGATTTCTTTTATTTATATTTATATTTATTTTTGTTTGTATTGATGCTTTAAAATTTTTATTTTATTTCTTTAATTTTTATTTATATTTATTCCATACCTGGGAGTGATTCACCTCATGTGCCACACCCCAAACCCATGGGTTATTTTGGATGCCAAATTCCCTTCCCTTTCCTCAGCCCCCCAGGCTCCTCAGATTCCCATTTCCCAGCCTTTCTGTGGCACAGAAATCCACATTTTTCACAGCCACAAGCTGGGATCAGCTGGGAATTTGTCACCTGATCATGGAACAGGATTGCAGCTCCCCAGGGGCTGGAAATTGATTTTTGTCTGGCAGTAGCAGAGCAGCCTCGCTCTGCTTGGGCTCAGCCCTCCTGTGGGGCAGCAGCAGCTTTGGAAGGGGGGGAGGAAGGGATTTTTGGGGGGGAATCCTGGTGGATTCAAGATTTTGTGTGCAGGGATGGCCCTGCAGCTCAGGGGACAGGAGGGACAGAGGAGAATTCCCTGTGAGCCAGTGCCATGGGTTGAAAAATGTAACCAAAAATGTGAATTCTATTTTCATCTGTTGAAGCCGGTTGGGAGATATTGTTCTTTATCTTTTGTAACTCTAGGGGGGAAGAGGGCGGATGCCTTCTGTTAATGGACACCTGATAACACCAGATAAGGCAGGGCCTCCTTATCTCTTCCTGCACCCATCCTCCTCCCAGGGACATCCCCTGTGAATGGGCCATTGAAGGCTCTCCCAGGACTGATAACATCACCTCATCCCATTGGGAGATGCTCCACCCAGCGGGAGGAGCCAAAGCCTTTCCACGGGATAAAACAGCAATCCCAAACACCAGGGGAGCCGTTCCCACTGGATTCCCAGAGGATGACTGGACCCTTTCCTGAGGATCATCTCTGCTCCAACAGAGCCACATCTGTCACTGTGGGAGGACTCACTGTGGGCTGCTCCAACACCCTGCCCAACAGGGTGTCAGGTTTGCATTCTGACTCTGTCAGTGCTCCTTTGTACTATTGCATTTATCTTATTTTATTTTATTTTTACCTTTCTTGTTGTTTGTTCTCTCTCTATTAAATTGTATTTCTGACTTGGAGTCTCACTGGTTTTGCTTTCAAACCAGTACAGCCAGGGAAAGAGAAATCCCAGTAGGATTATGGAACTGTGGAACTCCCAGTCAGTATTGGTAGATATGGGATCTGAAGCAGGCCTGAAACTCAATTTCCCACTGAATTCCCTCTTCCCGACCTCTCCCTAATCTCCATCACCTCAGGAATGCCCAGGGGTGGCCTCAAGTCATTTCACAACTTCATTTTTCCTCCTGGGATCCCTGGACCCCCAGTGTGGGAGGAAGGGGAGGAGAACATCCCTGTGCTCCTTAAATCCCGCTCTGCTCCCATCCCGCAGGTCAGCACAGCCTCAGGATCTTCCAGCAAAAGTTGCCCAGATCCCCAGGGATTTGATTTCCTGCTGCAGCCAGGGATGAGCCCGGGGATTATTAATGCAGATTCCAGGGGGTTTGGGATTCTTTTAGAGGCTGGGGTTGGTTTGGGGACCGAACTCTTCTTCAGTGCCTTTTATTCACATTTAAATCCAGAATTCTTCTGACCATCCTGTTTTTCTGTTCCGCTCTGAGCATTTCCTGGAGTCTCAGAATCCTGAGGGCTGGAAAAGCCCTCTGAGATCAGATCCAAACATTCCTCGTGTCCCCAGGTGCCACATCCAGGGATTTGAAACCCCTCCCAGGATGGACCCTGCACCGGTCCTTGGGATGTCTTTGTGACCTTCAAGGATTTACACTGAGTTTAATGATGTCCCAAAATCTGGGGCAGAAACCTGACCCTCAAATTTCAGAATCTGGGAAGAATTTCAGTCCTTCCCATGCCAGAAATCTCTTTGTATGGAAATTCTCCTTCCTGGGCTGCCAATAAAACCTTCTTAAATATTCATTTTATGAAATCCCCAATCCTGGGGGCTGGAAAATCCCTCTGAGATCAGATCCAAACATTCCTGATGTCCCCAAGTGCCACATCCACAGCTTTGAAACCCCTCCAGGGATGGAGAACATCCTGCACCAATCATTGGATGTTTTATGTGACCTCCAAGGATTTAAGCTGAGTTTAATGATGTCCCAAAATCTGGGGCAGAAACCTGATCCTCAAATTCCAGAATTTGGGAAGGATTTCAGTCCTTCCCATGCCAGAAATCCCTTTTAACTGGAATCGCTCCTTCCTGGGGTGCTAATGAGCCTCCTTGAGACTCCTTCTTGGCCAAGGCTCCTCCCAGTTGAAGATTTTCTGCCAAAGCAGCTCCTAATTTAGAACTGCTCTGTCTTAACTCGAATTTCTACTCAATTGACCTCCCAGGCTCCCTCCTCAGTCATTCCATGGAAAATATGCTCCATGTGCAATTCCCAACTTGGCTTTTTGGGGGTTTATTTATTTGTTTTGAGCTTCTCACCGCTTGAAGATTCCAGTCTGGAACACAAAATTCTTCCTGGGCTGTTTTTTTGGGGGTGGGGTTTTTTTGTGGGTTTTTTGGGGTTTTTTGTTTTGGTTTTCCTTTTTTTTTCTTTTCTTTCTTTTTTTTTTTCTTTTTTTTTCTTTTTTTTTTTTTTTCCTCCGGGGTGTCATCACTGCCAGACTCAGCCAACTCAAATATGACTCGGAATTGGGATCAAAGTACAGGAAAAAAGGGAAGAAAAGCAGGAAAATGGAGCTGTTTGGCCTCCCACAGGTGCCCTGCAGTGACACCCTCTGAAAAAAAAATTCAAGTGTTTTTGTGGCTTTTAATGCAGATTTATTATAACTTAACTAATGATACAATAAATTAATTATGTTTTCAGCTCTGGCCTTGCCAAGGGGCCACAGAGCTGCAGCATCCCCCAACTTCATCCATGAATAAAATAAATAATAGAAATAATTATAAATATTTAAATGTCCTTATCTCAAAAATCAAGGAGAGTAAAGCCTGGGGGGGTCTGTGGGGGGATTTCTCTGGAATTTTCAGGATTTCTCTGGAATTTCTCAGGATTTCTCTGTCCAAAATACCTCAAAACTGACTGAAAGAGAAACCCACGGATGATCCTTGGGGTCTCTCATTGGGTTTGGGGTTCCTTTCTCAGGATCCTGCCTTGGGTTTTGTCTCTTTCTTCCCCTAAAAAAAAGCTGAGTTTAAACCAGGGCTGGAGTCTTAAAAAAGGAATAAAAACTCTCCCGAGCCTGCAGGAATGATGAATTCCTGATGTTTTTAAGGAACTTTGAGGGAAGTTTCTCCCAGGAATCCCCACTCTGAGGTCCAACACCATCAATCAACCCTGCACTGCCAAAGCTGCTGCAGACGTTTGATTCCTCAGGATTTTTCAGAGTCTCCATCAGACCTTACCTCATTAAAATCCCATCTCTTTTAACCTGCATTGTGTCCCATTTCCCAAAATTCCAACCATTTTTGGACAGAAAAACCAGGATCAGCTGCTCAGGGCATTTCCCCTGCCCTCTTTTTGAGTACAAACCTGGATTTTTTTTCCATGGAGAAGCCTCCAGGTCGGAGAGTGGCCTCAGGACACAAAATTTATTGGAACCACAGGGAGATCTGAACATCAGCAAAGATCCTGTTCCAAAGTGTCCATCCTGGCAGGACAATCAGGAAATTTGGGGCATCAACTGGGATTTTTTTGGGCATTTGGAAGATGCTCAGCTGGGAGAATCTGACACAGGATGGAGCACAGGCAATAACCAAACATTAATAGAGGGATTAATAGAAATAATGGAATTAAAAATGAATAGAATTTAAAAACTCCTCAATTCCTTTTAAAATACATGTGGAAGCTGTTGGATTTTATGTGGTTTTTCAGTGTATGAGGACAAATTGAGGCTTCCCAGCTGCTCCTGAGGTGAGGAATGAGGCCACAGGCAGGGTTTGAACCTTATTCTCCAAATCCCCTACCAGGATCTCCCGGGACAAGCCAGAACCAGCCCAGCGAGGTGAAGATCAGGCTCTACCTTGCACTCCTGAAGAAAACCCAGAAATTCCCCGTTTAGGAGAGGAATTTAATTAAACTGCTCCGATTTTTAATCTTGCTGTTTAAATACAGGAACGAGAGGCTCGGTTTTTATGGATGTCAGGAGGAACATCATCTCCAGGTTCCGTGCAAACCACAGAGGAAGTGTTTTCATTTCCAACCTGCAGCGTTTCTCCTCAGCTGAAATAACCATTTCTTAGCCTCTTTGTGCTCCCAGAAGCCCAGAAATCTGCAAGGCTCCCAGATTTTCATTTACCAGGAGGTGTGAGAGAAGAAACACAGAATTCTCCCTTTTCCTGCTGCATCCCTGAAAGTGGGAGCCTCTCCTCCAGGAATGGGGCCTCAACCATCCATCCCTTTTTAATTAATGAACATTAGGAACGTTTCTTTATGCTCTTTTATATTTTTTTTAATTGTATTATTAAGCAATGTCAAGCATCAAAGTCTGGATGGTGGGAGGTTCTCCATCAATTCCTCCAGTTAATTGGAGCAGCCTGGGATAGTGGGAGGTGTCCCTGCCCGTGGAAGGGGTGGAATGGGATGGGATTGAAGGTCTCTCCCAACCCAAACTGGTGTGGAATTCTGGGAAATCATTGCTCATTATTGTTATTTAGCTGTTGGTAATGCTTTATCCTGTCATCAGTTTAAGGGGTTTTTTTGGGGGGAAAAAAAAAGTCAGAATAATTACTGGACCTTCATCTGGTCAGCAGGGTTTGGAGACCTTCAGTGTCACCCTCCCAGGAGCCAGGATTGATCTGGAATCATCCCAAATTCCTGTTTCCACTGGGAAAAGAAATGTCCCTGTGCCATGAATGATTTTGGGGACACCACTTATCTCTTCCCCCACCCTTCTCTCCCTTCCAGCCCCGGGATAAGGGCCAGGAACTGGGGGGCACACCCAGGAGTTGTCCAGTCCCATTCCCCAGCATTTCCAAAACTGAATTCCAGGGGTTCACAGCTGTCCCAGCTCCTACTTGATTATTTTTTCCCCTCCCTTCACCCCAGCTATTATACAACTCTTAATTATACCCAGCAGCTCCTCATTACCAACCCAGCAATAACAGAGCCTCAAAAACCCCAGAAACCTGGCTTTCCCTATAAAAATGGGAATCCAAAGTGTTCTGCCCTGCCTTGGGATGATTCCAGGCCAGAGCAGGGGTGGGAAAGGAGAGGGAAAGAGCTGCAGAGTCACTGCTGCCCTTCCACCTGGGGAAATCTCCGTTTCACTTCCAGCCCAGGCAGGATGGAACTGAGTTTCCTTCCAGTCCCCACTGGAATATTTCCCCCCCTCCTCCCTGTGGCCGGGAATACAGTGGGAATGCTCAGGAATGCGGGATGGAAGGTGCAGATGCTGTGGGAACAGGGGGTTACGAGGTGTGGCAGAACCAGCCCAGGGCTGTCCTGCCCAGGGCCTGGCACAATTCCAAGGGCTCCTGGCAGCTGGAGTTGCTTTAATGGGAACAGCTTCCCTGCACTGCATCCAGATTTCCCCAGAAAACAGGATCCCAGCATGCCCAGGAATTCGCTTTCAAAGGGTGCAGCGAGGAAATGTGGTTTTCCCTCCTTTGCTGTGCAAGGCACAGGAAAAGGGCTAAGCCTGGTTTTAACTTAACCCCTTCCATAAAAACAGGGCAGCATCTTTGGGAAATTGGGAAGATTTTGCAGGAAAGAGAGCGAGCAGCTGCAGCTGCTGCCAGCCACACAGAGGAACAGCAGGGAAAGTTTTCCTGGGAAAAGGGGGAGGCAGAGGAAAGCCCTGCTCCCAGCTAGGCCTGGCTGGGATGGAGCCGAGCTGTACCCGGCACTCCCGAGGGATGGATGGAGCAGAGAGAGAACCCAGGGGGCTGCAGGAATGATCCTGGAAAAAACCGGGAATTTTCTGTCTGTGCAATTGCAGGAGCTGGGTGGGCTGGAGGTCTGGTCCTGACAGAACCAGGAATTTTACACCTGTGGCATTCCAGAACTTCCCTGTAAAATCTCCAAGTACTCACAGGATCAGGACGGGGAGAAGTGGGGCTGGAAAGAAATGCTGGGAGGATCCATCCTGCTCCCAAGGATCCCTGGAGCATCTCCCACTGTCCTGATTGCTCTGGGATGATCCATTCTGCTCCCCATTTCTGGAGCATCTCTGTCTTGGTTTGGAAAGACAGGTGTCTGCCGAGGAAAGCTGGAGCCTCCCTTGGAATGGAAAATGTGAACCCCCTCCTTCCCAATTATTATAATTTTGAAATTAAGGGGCTTTCAGACAAAGATATGGGAATAGGAATAACAGTTCTTTACTAGGAATATTAAAAATAAAAATGTAGTAGTACAAAAAAGCAAACAAACAAAAAAAGAAAACCCTGACAGAGTCAGAGCACAGCCTGACCCCCTGTTGGTCAGGTCCAGTCCAGCCCTCCTGCAGTGGCAGCTGTGGCTCTGTGGGAGCAGAGATGATCCTGGAGCAGGGGCAGTTCCCTCTGAAGGTGCCGTGGGGTGAGATGGGTCCGGTCTCCTCTGGGAATGCAGAGCACACAGGCTGTGCTGGGCTCTGAATCCCAGGGTTTATCCAGGTGGGAATGCAGAGCACACAGGCTGTGCTGGGCTCTGAATGCCAGGGTTTATCCAGGTGGGAATGCAGAGCACACAGGCTGTGCTGGGCTCTGAATGCCAGGGTTTATCCAGGTGGGAATGCAGAGCACACAGGCTGTGCTGGGCTCTGAATGCCAGGGTTTATCCAGGTGGGAATGCCGGGCTCCTCCCCTGGGTGCAGCATCTCCCATGGATGATGGAATTGGATCAGCCCTGCAGGGAGCCTCGATGGCCCATGGACAGCAGAGATCCCCTGGAGGGAGGGTGGGTCCTGGAAGGGATAAAGAACTCTGCCCCAGCTGGTTTAACAGCTGGTGATACAATACAAACTGCTGGTTACATCCTGAACTGCAATCCAAGACAATCTCCCCTGATCCTGCACTTTTTGGGAGGACCCATCCTGCTCCTCCCAGGAATTTCAGGAGCATCTCCACCCCACTGGCTCCTGCTACTGCCTGGAAAATTCCTTCAGGACTTTTTTCCCTGAGGTTTTCCATATCTCCACTGTAGGGCTCACCTGCCCCACACCAGGATAATCCAAATTTCATCAAGGTATTGGAACCAAGGTGGAGGAGGAGCCTTGCACCCTCCAGGACGCATCCCCAAAAATTCAGGGAAGAGGGAGAGAGGGCCAGGGCTGAGCCCCAGGAGGTTGAAGCCCAGAAATCTGACCCAGAGGTCATTTTCTGACGAAATTCCATGAAGGATTTAATAATATTCCAGCTTTAAACTGCTCCTGGATTATCACAAATACACCTCCATAACAGATCCAAGCAGCTTTCAATTATTTTACCAAAACCTTGGGCTTTTACCAAATTATTTGACCAAAGTTTAGGTTTCTACCACATCACTCAAACACAGGAACCTGACCTGAAATATGGGAAAAGCAGGAATAAAACCTCAGTTCTCACTGGCAAAGGATTTCCAGCTTGGAACTCTCCTCTGATTCCAGAGCCCGGTGTCCTTGGAAGTGCAGGAATTAATTTCCTGCATGATGAGCCCTAAATCATAATTTTTGTTTACTTTTTTCTCCAGTTTTTGGGATTGTTGAGCTTTGTTAGCACAACCCCATAATTTTGTCCCACAGAACAGAAACTTGGGCAGAAATTCCCTTCCCTGCCCTTTAATTTATCCCAAATTTGGAGCAGGAATTTAATGAACACCACAGCTCTGAGCAGAACAAAAAGCCACAAGAAACTCTCATTTTTAAAATTGATTTTTATCTCCTTCCTGATGCTTCTTAACTGCTGGGGAGTTCACTAGAAATTAATTATACTAAATTTGGGAGTTTCTGCTACCTAGAGAACACAAAATACTCTCCAAGTGTTGTCAGTGATGTTAACCCAGATTCTCTGAGTCAGAAGTTCTGTTTGAAGCCCTGATTTATTTATTTTTCTGCTTTTATTACTCTAGAAAACACAGAATGGCTCCCATTTGCCATTTAATAATTTCTGAGAAACTGTCTTCCAGCTTCTAAGTTTGGAGTTTGGTTGGATTTGTATTTAAAAAATGCATTTTTTGCTTGTCATTTAACTAAAAAATCTCAAATATGCTGGAAGGAAACAAAGAGTGAGTTATCAAAGCATATTTTGGGTCTAAAACCAAGCACCTCGACCATGAGGAGCAGTAAATGGAGTTTGTAAGCTGAAACTTCCAGTTCAACATCTGATTTTTCAATACATTTATGTGCCTCGAGGTGCCTGTAAAGCTCCTCACAGGAGTTTTAAAAATACCTCAGAAATTTAGATATCAAAGCACCATGGAAATGAGGAGTTAAGGTCCTGATTCCACAGGAATTTTCAGATTTTTAGGTGGAGAAATGGCTTTGAAGGTTTAAATCCGACGCCTGCGAGGTGGCAGAGTCCCTCCCTCCCTGTGTGTTTTCAATTCTGGGTGGAACAAAATCTCCTGGTTTTGGAATTCCTTTCCTTGTGCTCAGTTTTGCATGGAGAAATCCAAATAAAGCAAAATAATAATAATAACAAACTCTCCAAATATTCAATTGAAAATGAGAGTGACAAAAGATTTGGAGAACAGGCCTTGGGAAAAAAAGATGGATATAAATCAGAGCTTTCCTCATTTACTGGGACAAAGATTTAATCAGAGCTATCCAAATATCAGGGAATCATGGAATGGTTTGGGTTGGGAGGGACCTTAAATACCATTTATTCCACCCCAGGGACACCTTTCACCATCCCAGAATGTTCCAGCCTGGCCTTGGGCACTGCCAGGGATGCAGGGGCAGCCACAGCTGCTCTGGCAATTCCAGCCCAGCCCCTGCCCACCCTGCCAGGGAACAATTCCTGCCCCAAATCCCACCTATCCCTGCCCTCTCCTGCTTTAAATTCAATGTATTCCAGCAGCAGGCCCGAGCTGCTGCCAGTGCTACAGATAACTCTTATCGTTTAAAAAAATCCTTTAAAATCCTCCAGCCCCAATCAGGTCCTGCTCTCAGAGCCTCCCACAGCACTTCTTAAAAAAAAAAAAAAAATTCAAACCCTGACTTGAAAGAGAATTCCAGAATTTCAAATTAAACAGCTGGCCCCCAGCAGTAACTTTTGCATTTAATTATTTATATTTTAGTGTTTTTAAGTCTCACTGAAAGCCGTAAATGTTTATAGGAAGATTTTGGGGGGATTTTTTACGTCTGAATCAGCTGTGGGGCTTCCAGCTTCACACACCATCCGTGGCGTCCTGCGGCGTGCCTGGGATTTCTGTGCTGTTCCCATTCCCAATGGAAGTTCATAAGGATGGGAGATGGGAAAAGCTGCTCGGGGAGTTGTGGATGCTGAATGCATCATCCCAGCCCCTCCCCACCCTCCCAGGGGACAATTCCTTCCCCAAATCCCACCTATCCCTGCCCTCTCCTGGTTTAAATTCAGTGATCAGGCAGGTAGCGCAGTGTCTGTGAAACCGAGTATTTCAGTTTAATTATTTTCTCACCCTGGCCTCAGAAATTTTGGGGAGGAATTCAAACAGTCCTTGGAGAAGGAAAAACCTTTGCAGGTGTTGTTTGTCTCCTTGTTGTTTACTTTGAAGAAACGGTGGAGGGGCGTTGTTCCTGACTGCCCAGTGATGGTGATGTGTTGGTTTGATGGCCAGTGGAAGTTTTACCCTTCCTGAACTGTCTATAAAACAGAATCTTGAAGAGTAAAACGCGCTCTCCTTTCCAACTAAGCTCGAGAGTCTGTGTTGTCACCATCGCTGTTCCTAATACAGTGCAACAGGGAAGGTCCAGGAATGTCCAGGAATGTCCAGGAATGTCCAGGAATGTCCAGCCTCCGGGAGAGGCAGCTCTGCTCTTCCAGCCCCGTGGCAATTCCATTTGGGAAGAGAATCCAGGACATTCCAAAGGACAGAGCCAAGGGAAACCTACCCAAGAGGAACGTGGGATGAGGGAATCATCCCAAGCCTGGAGTTCCACCTCCTAGCTGGGAAGAGAATCCAGGATACCTCGAAGGACAGAGCCAAAGGAAACCTTCCCGAGAGGAATGTGGGATGAGGGAATCATCTTGAGCCTGGGGTTTCACCTCCCAGCCGGGAAGTGAATCCAGGACATCCCAAGGGGCAGAGCCAAGACAAACGTTCCCGAGGGGAAATGCAGAAATCAGGAATCATCCCCCAGCCCGGGGTTTCCCTCCTAGCCTGGAGATTTCTTGGCTGTTCCTCTTCCCGATGGATGCCACAAGGATGGAAGACAGGAACAGTTCCTGAGGGGGATGACCAGGAATGGTCCAGGCAGGGTGGGGCTGGGAGAGGCAGCCCCACAGTAATTCCAGCTGGGAAGAGAGGCAGAGCCAAGAGGAACTTTCCAGAGGTGAAATTTGGGATGGGGGAATTTTCACTGAACTGGGAGGTTTCATTGCCCAGCCCAGAGCCCTAAATCAGCAGATTCCCCCCCAGCCCAACATCCAGTGGAGCCTCTTCCCGGCAAACCGAGCGGGAATGGAGGGAATGGAGGGAACGAGCCTTGAGCTCTGGCTCGCAGCCAGACTTGCCACTTTTCCCCTAACGAGACAGGCAGTTGACTCGAAATTGGCATAAAAATACCCAGATTTGCATAAATCCCAGGGCAGGCCACGCTGGGCTCATTCCTTCCCTCCGGAAACCTCCTCCTCCTCCTGTGCAGGGCTGGGAATAAATCCCAGATAACCCCTGACATTCCAACGGGAGCCTCGACTTTCCACCAGGAGAACAAAGAGGGAGGAAGGAGGAGGCCCCCCGAGCGCTATTTTTGGCCATTATTAACCAAGATCAAAAGGAGCAGCCAAAAATCTGACCCCAAATGGGTGCTGGGAGCCTGGACAGGGCTGGTGGGATGATGTCGCACGCCTGGATTCCCAAATTTTTTGCAGGGAATGCTCTGCGGGCTCCAGAACCTCGTGCAACAGCCTGGGGATTTGGTAGGGACAAAACAAAAATTTGGTAGGGACAAAACAGGAACAGATGTCTAAGGAGAGGGAAGGGGAGGGGGAGGGATCTGTTCGGACTTGTGAGAGCAGAGAAAGCGAAGTTATGCAAATCACTGCTCCATTCCAGACAAAAACTCCCCTCCCGAGGACTGGGCCGGGGGATGGAGGGAAACAAAGGGTTCCTTTGGATTTGGGGATCAACCTGGAGGGGAGGCCAGCAGGAGCTCTGGCTGGGGTCACTTGGGGCACACCTCGCTCCTCTCATCCCAGCCAGGGCTTCCTCGGGATTTGGGAACATCCTGGATAAGCCTGTCCATAGAGGCTGATCCAAGCCTGGGTCAGGGGATGAACTTTCAGCTTGTGGCTGAATCGTCACGGGGCTTGCTCCATAAACACAGCAAAGGGATTTCCACAGCGAGGAAAACCCAACATCCAGGAAAATTCAACACCGGGAAAACCCAGCACCCAGGAAAACCCCAAATCCAGGAAAACCCAACATCCAGGAAAACCCAACATCCAGAAAAACCCCAAATCCAGGAAAACCCAGCACCCAGGAAAACCCAGCACCCAGGAAAACCCAAAACCCAGGAAAATCAATATCCAGGAAAACCCAGCATCCAGGAAAATCCAGCTCTCAGGAAAACCTAACACCAGGAAAACCCAAAACCCAGGAAAACCCAGCACCCAGAAACACTCAGCACTCAGGAAAACCCAGGAGCCAGCGAGGCCGGCTCAGGTCCTGACCCCTTCATGGCACTCCCAGAAGTGTTTCCTTCTGGGAATGCCTTGTGGGTGAGCCAGGAATGCCAGAGATGTGCCAAAGGCTGAGCCCTGCCCTGTGGAATTCCATGGGAATGCGAGCAGCCAGTGCTCGTGGATTTTGAACGAGGTGGGATTTAAATGGCAGCGTTAAAACCCTGCTCCCTGAAGGGAATTAATTGGAATAACCAGAGGGTTTTTTTCCTATTCAGGAAAATCCTGAATTCAGCAGAGAAGCAGCAATTTCCATCCTGCCATCACCACACCAGGAGATTTAAACTCCCTGTCCCATCGCTACATCTCCATAAAGACAATAATTATAATAAAAAAAAGGGATAGATTTAACACTGGAATTAATGTAAAAATGTTTAGATGTACAAAAAGCCATTTAAAGAAAGAGAGCTAATACTGGAATTAATGTAAAAATATTTAGATGTGCACAAATACATGAAAAATATATTTAATACTGGAATTTGTGTAAAAAATCTTTAGATGTGCACAAAAGAATTAAAAGTATATTTAATACTGGAATTAGTGTAAAAATCTTTAGATGTGCACAAAGACATTTGAAACAAAGATATTTAATACTGGAATTAATATAAAATATAAAAGATTATAAAAATACATTTTAAAAAATTAATATAAAAACAAAGCCCGCTCCTGCCACCGCCCGCTCCACACACGGAGCGCTGAGCGCGGACCCTGCATTGGATTGGGAGCTCCAAAGGCAGCGGGAATTCTGGCGCTGCTTCCCGGCGGTGTCATCCCAGGACACGCAGGGATGCGCTGCGGCGCCGGAGGGGTTAAAGGAACTCTCCCGTTCCGCCGCCATCTGAAGTGTGCACATTCCAAGTGCTAATTATGCCTCACAAAGGCTCAGCACAAAGCCCTACATGATACCGGCGAAGGTTTCAGCGCTGCCAGCACAGCTTATTTGGATTTCTTCTTTTTTTTCCTTTTTTTTTTTTTTTTTGGTGGGTTAAAATAGAGGAGAAATGTTCAAAGCCTGCCCGGGTATTTGCAGGCAGCGCTCCTAAACTCATGGAAAACTGAACTAAGAGCAATTTTCAAAGAGATTTGGTGTTTCGGGCTTGCAGGGAAATTTAACCAAGCGTGGCTCACCTGGAAACGGGAGATGGATGAAACTAAAGCCAAAAATCAGGAAAGAAAGAAAAAAAAAAAAAAAAAAAAAAAAAAAAAAAAAAAAAAGCAGTTTTAAGGGATCAGAGGAAGGAGTTTTGTGGCTGAACAGCCAAATTTCCCCTAGCAAAGGTGTCAGCACTGCCAAACCAGGGGGAGGTGGCTCTGCTCCCACCCCTCCAACCCTTCTAGATTAAAATTCCAGTTGTGGGGAAAGGGAAAATTTGGAGTTGAGGATGGCAAATAATGAGATGTTGAGGTGAGGACAGCTGGGAGCAGCAGCTGAGGGAGTTGGCAGCTCTGGCACCGAGGGGATGAGGCAGAGATGGGGCTGGAAAAGGGAAATTTCCAGGACGGATGTGCCCAAATCTCTGTATTTACCTAGACATGTCCAAATTTCTGTATTTACTGGATTTGTCCAAATTTCTGTATTTACCTGGATTTGTCCAAATTTCTGTATTTACCTGGACATGCCCGAATTTCTGTATTTACCTGGACATGCCCGAATTTCTGTATTTACCTGCTCAATTCCAGCAGCTCACAGAGCCAAATCCAACCAGTAACCAGCGCTGAGCTGGTTTAATTATAGAATTTTGGCCTTTTTATTTGGAGCCTGTGTTTTTATATCTATGCTGGATGGATGCCCAGGAGGAGAAGCTCAGAGTCCCTGAGTTCCTTTGGATTTTTATCTGCCTGGAATTGCAGGAGTGGCGAGCCCAAGGCTCTGTCGTGCCCTGACATGTGGTGGGATCATAGGGGCTGGGAAGTGCCTCCAACAGAGCTGAAAACAGAGTTAAAACGTTGCTTGTAAGAGGTGAAAACAGAGTTAAATGTAGGTCTATAAGAGGTAAAAAGCAGGGTTAAAATACGGGTTTATAAGAGGTGAAAACAGATTTAAAATATGGATTTGTAAGAGGTGAAAACAGAGCTAAAATACGGATTTTAGGAGGTGAGAAGCAGAGCTACAATATGGGATAATATCAGGTGAAAAGCAGAGTTGAAATATGGGTTTGCAAGAGGTGAAAAGCAGGGTTAAATGTGAGTCTAGAAGAGGTGAAAATCAGAGTTAAATGTGGATTTATAAGAGGTGAAAAGCAGAGTTAAAATATGGGTTTATAAGGTGAACAGCAGGGTTAAAATGTGGATTTTTATCTCTGTTGGCTTTTTGAACAGCTGAACATTGCTAATTAGCAAAGTTTCTGATGGGTTTTCCAGTCCCACCTCTGCTGTTCCAGGTGGAACTGAACCCAAACCAGGTGTGCGAAGCCCAGGGAACTGTTTGTGAATGGAGCAGGCTCAAAAGCCGGGGAAAAGCAAATTTGGGGAGGTGTGGGTGGGCAAATCCTGCCCCAAAAATCATTCCAAAAAGGTGGAAAAAGCTGAGAATGTGAAGCCATCACAGCTGGGCTCAGTGAAGGAATTTTTCCTGATATCCTGGGTGTCCTGGTTTGGAAAGACAGGTGTCTGTCAGGGAAAACTGTAGTTTCCCTTGGAGTGGAGAATGTAAAACCCCCTCCCTCCAATTATTACAGTTTTGAAATTAGGAGATTTCAGGCAAAAATATGGGAATAGGAATAACAGTTCTTTACTAGAAATATTAAAAATACAATTGCAATAATACCAAAAAAAACCCCAAAAAACCCCAAAAAAACCCCAAAAAAAAACCCCACGAGCAAACAAAGTCCTAGAAAACCCTGACAGAGTCAGAGATACGACCTGACACCCTGTTCAGGGTGTTGGGAGCAGCCCAAATAAATCCTCCTGCAGTGACAGATGTGGTTCTGTTGGAGCAGAGATGATCCTGCAGACAGGTTCAGTGCTGGTGAGATGGGTCCGCTCTTCCTCTGGGAATCCAGTGGCAAAGAGGAATGTCTGGGGTCCCTGTGTCCCCATTTTTATCTGGGCAGGGAATGGTTGGCTCCTCCCCCTGGGTGTTCCATCTCCCAATGGATGATGGAATGTGTCAGTCCCTGGTGAGCCTCAATGGCCCATGAACAGAAGATATCCCCGAGGGTGGGCAGTGGTGACAGAGATCACAAACACTGCCCCACCTGGTTTAACAGCTGGGCTGTGATCAGAAGGCATCCGCCCTCCTCCCCTGGAGTTACAAGAGAGAAAGGAAAAAGAAACCATCCCCAACTGCTTTCTGCAGATGAAATAGAATACACTTTTTTTTTTGTTACATAACCCAAGACACTGGGGGAAGAGGAGGACCCCAAAACTTCCTCTCTCTGGAAAAACAACATTGCTAAAGCAGCAAATCCATCCCAGAGCAAAACCAGCCACACTAAAAGGCAGAAATTCAGATTTTGGGATGATTTTGGGGTGAGGGAAAGAGAGGCAGGGTAATTTTAGGAACACTCAGAGGTTATTGACACTGTTCCTATAGAAACGTATGAAAATAATAAACCATTGTGACAATTATTATTTTATATTGTTTGGACAACCAAGATTTTTCTATTTGTATTTTAATATTGGTATAAATGTTATAATTAATATTGCTGTAAATGGAATAATTAATGTGGGTATAAATGTTATATTTAATATTGGTGGAAATGGTGTAATTAAAATTGGTATAAATGTTATAATTTATATTGGTGGAAATGTTATATTTAATATTGGTGGTTTGCATTTAATTTTGGTGTAAATGTTGTATTTTGTGTTAGCATAAATGGTATAATTATTATTGGTACAAATGTTAGTTAATATCTGTGTAATTGTTATATTTAATATTGGTACAAATATATTTAATATTTGTGTAAATGGTATAAGTAATATTGTGTAAATGCTATAATTAATATTGTATAAATGTAATACTTAATATCAGTGTGTTACGGTTAATATTGATATAATATTAACTTATGTTATATTAACTTATGTTATATTATATTATATTATATTATATTATATTATATTATATTATATTATATTATATTATATTATATTATATTATATTATATTATATTATATTATATTATATTATATTATATTATATTATATTATATTATATTATATTATATTATATTATATTATATTATATTATATTATGTTATATTATATTATGTTATATTATATTATGTTATATTATATTATGTTATATTATATTATGTTATATTATATTATATTATATTATATTATATTATATTATATTATATTATATTATATTATATTATATTATATTATATTATATTATATTATATTATATTATATTATATTATTATATTCTATTAACTATACATAATAGAATGTAATATTAACTATATTAATATTAACTAGATATATGAAATATATAAATATATATTTATACAAATGTTTAATATTGGCATAAATGCTGTAATTAAAATCAGTATAAATGTTTTATTTTATATTGGTACAAACATCGTGGCTAAACTTTAGGGCACAAAGATTACCCCACACTTTGCTGCTTGTTCTGAAAATCTCTCATTTTTTAATTGTCAAAACCAAAAAATCCTGGAATAATTAAGTTGGAAAAGACCTGTGATATCACCAAGTCCACTTCCATCCCATCCTTCCTGCTACTGATGATATTTTATTTCTAAAACCATCAGAATATTTCTTTTTTAGCTTTACACCCTCAGTTTTCCCCCTGCACTGGAGTTTATCTTACACAGTGCTCCACAATTCTACCAGCCTGGCAAAGTCAAGGTGTCCAAAGCTCGGGATTGTGAAAAACAGGTGTTTTCCTCAATTTTAAATAAAATTTGTTGCACATTTAAATTTTCCTGTGTCCCTCTGAGGTGAGTCCTCCCTGCCCCAGCTCTGAGGAGCAGCAGAGCTCCAAGAGCAGAGCGAGGTTTGTGCTTTATTTCCCAAAATTATTTCAGTATCTGCTCTGAAAACAGGAATTGGTTTTGTTTGTGTGGAGGTCAGCACTGCCGGTTTTGACTGCTTTATAGAATATTCATGGATTTCTGGGCTTTTCCTTCTGTTTTCCAGGTGGGGATTTCTGGTTGGCACATGGAATTGGGAAATGGTGACATTTTTAATGGTTTAAATGATTAAATTATTAAATTGTGAAATTGGTAAATTGTGAAATGGTTAAATATTGAAATTTTGAAACTGAAATCATTAGATTGTGAAATTGTTAAATGGTTAAATTGGTAAAGTCTTAAATTGTGAAATGGTTAAATGGTGAAATTGTGAAATTTTAAATGGTGAAATTGTTAAATTGTGAAGTTGTGGATTTTTTTCCTTGGCATCTTCCTTTTCTATGATATTTACCTCCATCAAGAACTTCATCAACCCAAGGTAAATCAAAATAAAAAATCCAACCCCATCTAATTTGTCTAATCTGTTCTCAGTTGTTCTTTCCCAGTTCAGGTTTTTTCTTCCCAGTGTTGTCCATTATCACAGGAATTCCTGACTGCAGTGGGACCCACCAGCATCACCCACTGCACAGACATCCCAAAATTCCACCCTGTGCATCCCTGGGAGCAGTGTCCAAACATTTCTTGGACTAATTAACAATAATTAATTATCGAACTGTTACTAATGATGAGCACTGGGCTGCAGCTGATCCTTTCAGCAGTGGCATTTCCCATCCTATCTTTGGGTCAGGCCTAAATTAAGGGGCAGAATAATTCAGAACTGCCCAAATATTCAGCTTGACCCCAAATGAGCCGGCTCAGTCATCTTCCCCTTCCCAGAAACCTGTTCTGTCCCCTCTGGCACAGAGCAAGAAAAGCTGAATTTAAAAAATGTGGGAATTAAATCAGGAATATGAAACTTCCAGTTGAAATCTTGACCTGCTGGGCAGGAGAATCCCCAAGTTAATTCATCGCTGTGGTCCCTTCCAGCCTCGCCCAATCTCTGATCTTCTTTCCAGCCTTTCAAGCTCAAAAATAGGCAAAATTAAACTTTAAAAAAGGATCATGCCAGCCCAAATTCCTGCAGCTGCTGTGGGGAACAAAGCTCCTGATGATTCAGGAGCTGAGGCAGATCCAGCTCTGGCTCTTTCAGAGGGGGGAGGAAAAAAGCAAAACCAGTTTCAAGCACTGAAATCAGCAGGGCCTGGCTGTCAGTGTTTTGGGTTGTTTTCAGTGCAGATTTGGGAGCTGTGAATATCTCAGGGAGCTGCTGGCATCTGGGAATTTTGGGATAAGCTGGAGCTGTCGGGACTGGTTTTGCCTCCTGCCCTCAGTGGGGCTGGAAGCCCCGGGGTCCTTCTGCTCCCAACCCCTCCCAGGGGACAAGGAGGAGCTCTCCTCTCCCAATCCCGTGGAGTGACACAGTGGGTGAAAGAAACCCAATTAGTTGGATAATAACTCATTTAAACTATTCTTAACATTTCCATATTATTCTCCTCTGCATACTTTGCCAGTTTGGTGGTTCCCTACGTCCATTTCGTTTTATTTGGGTACAACCCACCACAGGGCACCGGGGGCAGCTGTGCAGCCTCGGAGTTTTGGAGTGACCCCACACCCTGTGGTGAGGCCACTTCCCAATCCTGGTTGTGAGAAATAAATCCCCAAACACGAGCTCTTATGTTATCAAGTTAAAGTGTCAACACAGTTAATCATCGGTTGTTAATTGCATCAATTAATTACTGAATGTTTACTTTCCTGTTGTTAATATTCTTATGTCCCTCCGTTGTCAATTGTTAATTATCTCAAATATCCCTAACTGCTTATTCTCAACAGTCTAAGATTTTAATTGTTGATTATCCCTTTATCCATCGGATATGGCCTCCACCGGTCCCCAAAATGGCGCTGGTGACTGAGGAGAAAATGGCGTCCAGGGCTGTGTGTAAATGAGGAGACATTGAACCCCGTCCAAAGAGAAACAGCCCCAGAACAACGAGCCAGCACACGATGGAAGGGCTCAAAGGAACGTCACAGTACGGAAAACCTGGGGCCATCCTCCCATTCCATTTTATGGGTTTAATGCTGTCACCCTGAACTAAAGAAACTGGACCAGAGTGACAACCCTAGACTGGGAGCCAACAGTGCCTTCCCAGGGACTCTGGTGAGGGTGGCCGCCCCAGATCTGTCGTGTGGCAAAGATGAACCCCTCCTCCTCCTCCTCCTCCTCCTCCTCCTCCTCCTCCTCCTCCTCCTCCTCCTCCTCCTCCTCCATGTCACCCACGGGAGCAGCGGCGGTGAGCGTGACCCCTTGGGTGCCCACCCCCTTTTTGAGCTGACCTCCATAAAGGCATTAAAAAGGAGCGGGGCTCCTTGCCCCTGTTCATGTCACTGGCCACCTCTGGGCAGGACACAGCTGGACTGCCAGCAGTGCCCTGTGTCACCACCCCCGTGTCACCACCCCGGTGTCACCACCCTGGCACCTTGTCCCCCAGGGAGGATGGTGACACTGTGGCATTCCAAAAGAAATTTTGGGGGCCCGTGGAGGACTCAGCACCCACCCAATTCCCAGATATCCTATCAAAATCCCTGGAGTTCTGGATGGGGAAGAACAACCCCACAAGTCCCAGGAAATAAAAAGATGTCCCCTCCCAGCTCTGGGGATGCTCCAGGGGGCTGGAGAAGGAATAAATCCAGAGGGGAGCTGGGGATGGGAATGATGCTCTGAGATTCCCAATCCCGAGTCAGGAAATGCTTTGGAATTCCATTTCCATTTTCCCTTCCCTTCCCTTCCCTTCCCTTCCCTTCCCTTCCCTTCCCTTCCCTTCCCTTCCCTTCCCTTCCCTTCCCTTCCCTTCCCTTCCCTTCCCTTCCCTTCCCTTCCCTTCCCTTCCCTTCCCTTCCCTTCCCTTCCCTTCCCTTCCCTTCCCTTCCCTTCCCTTCCCTTCCCATCATTCGATTTCAGTGTAAAATGCAGAAAATTTGGGCAAAAATTCCTCATTTTTGGGAGATGAGAAGCTGTGCCAGCCCCAGCTCATGGATGGAGAGTTTCATCTTTTGTGACAGCACCAGCAGTTAATTTTGACAAATTTTTTGGTGATTTTTCAGCTGCCCCAAATGCCACAGGAGAATTCTGGAAAAAGATTTTACAAGAGGCAAACCCCACCAGGTCTGACTGTGTCCCTTCTGTTTACACCTTCACTTACAAATGAACTTACAAATTAAATATATTATCATCTACATTGAATTAGATCCTAAATAATGTGAGGCAATCCCAGCCCTGCGCAAATACAAATGAATTAAAGCCAGGTCTAATCTGAGCAGCTCAAAAGTAAATTTTGTGTAGGAAATCTGACTTTTTGGGTTTGTTTGTTTTGGGTTTTTTTAATATCATCAATGAGGTTTCAGAGTGATCCTCTCACTGGAGCAGGGGAAGGGAGGAACTTAAGGCTGAAATTTGAGTTGTGGCAGCAAAATCCCAGAACTCAGCCCAGGCAAGTCCCCTCAAATCTTAGAAAAAAAAAAACTTAAAGTGAGGCTTTTTTGGCAGTTTTATAGAAATACTGAAAAGGTTGAGCAAACCCTGAGTGATTTATTCCTCCTTGCACCATTTCCTTGCTGTTTAAATCAATGAACAAATTTCCTGCTGCCCAGTAATAAATAATGGTAGGAGAAGTGAAGTGGCTGAATTATCAAGGAAAAACGTCCTGATTAGAATATCCATGAGCAGAAATTGGGTTTTTATGGTGGCCCCACTGTGCTAAATCTGCAGCCCCATTAATCCCTTCCACCCTTTGGAGCCACTAAATTGAGTTACCTGGAGCATCTGTTGAGTAAACTGCACAACCTGGAGGGTTTGGCAATTATCGTTATTTATTTGGGGTGTTTTAAGCTCTTTCTTTGTGTGATTTTGAGCAAATCCAGCATTTACGCACAGAGTGGTGGGAATTGGATGGTGGGAAAATTGCCTTTTTAACTCGAATTCCTCCCCCCTCCGTCTGCTCCGGTGCCAGGAGATTTGCAAGTTTTGTGTTGATCCGAGAGATGAGAGATTTAAAACGGGGGAAAAACAACATTTCCATGATCTGCCTGCTCGGATCAATGCTGACAGCTCGGCTTCCAGGGGATGAGTTAATGCATTCCTCCACCTGCTCACCCACACGGGGGCCTGACCCCACAAAATCTGTGAGAAAACCTCCTCAAAATCATTTCTAACTCTTGGGAAAATGTGGATTTTAGTCCTGCTGGGGGGAGATCTGAGCTGGTGCTGCTGGGGCTGGGATGGACAGGCTGTGGTGGGGCTGGAAGGGGAGAAATCCTTCTGGAATCCCTCTGGATTTCCCAGCATCATGGAACAGGTCAGGCTGGAAGGGTCCCCAAAGTGTCCCTGCTCCAGCAGGAGCATCCCTGGGTGCCCCAGGACCAAGAGCCGACAGCAGAGCAGAGCTGGATGGAGAAAATATATCAATACACATAAAATACATCAACAGATATACAGTATATCAATATATATAAAATGTATCAACGTATATAAAAGATATCAATGTACATAAAATGTAATCAATAAAAATATAAAATGTATTTTCACATAATATATAAAAATATATATTTTCTATATCTTTAAAATATATAATTTGTTATAAATATATCCTAAAACATAAGTATATTAAAATATTAATATTATATTATATATATAATATAAAATATCAATCTATAAATATATATATAAATAGGTAATATATAAAATTAAATGTATGACACATAAATGAATTTAAAATATAAATATGTACTATATAAAATATACAAAATAAGTACCACATATTTATACATCAATTTGATAAATATATAATGTATCATATAAGAAGATATCTCTATATAAAATATATGTATATATAATATAAAAATAGATAAAATAGATAAATTTATTAAAATACAGATATATAAAATATAAAATATACAAAACAGGAATATTATATGGTTTTGTATAATGGATTAATATATAATATATAATATATAATATATAAAATATAATATATAATATATAATATATAATGTATAATGTATAATGTATAATGTATAATGTATAATGTATTATATAAGAAAAATCAATATATATAAAAGAACTCCCTTATAGCAACCATGATTTTAAAAATAGTGATTAAAAAGTGACACTTATTAAAATACAGCACCATCACTATCCAAAAAGAGCATAAAATTCAAACCAGCAAGAAAATCTGACCCTCTGCTCTGAATTTGTTGATATTTATGGACCATTCAGGTTTAATTCCTACTTTTATTTCCTTTTCTCCCTGATGTTTTCCCCCTCCTTTTTCTAAGGAGGGTTTGGTTTTCCTGGCACCTTCTCCCGCCCCAGCAGCTCCTGCCCTCTCTCCCAGGGGAGTTTATTTAAGCCCAAACACCACAGAACCAGGAGGGCTCATTTAAGTTATTTAAGGTGTTTGTGCAGTGAAAAATAGATCCTGAGCTCACGAGGCTGGGGCAGGAGACAGCAACAGCCTGAGCTGGCTGCACACAGCGCCAGGGCAGCACCTCGGGGTGCTCTGAGGGGTGTGGGACAGGGACTGGGCTGGAAGGGACAAGGATGGGGCAGGGACAGGGACAGGAACAGGGGACAGGGCTGGCAGGGGCAGGGGTGGGACAGGGATGGGACAGGGACAGGGACATGGACTGTGAGACAGGGACAGGGACGGGCAGGGAAGGGGATGGGGACAGGGATAGGGATGCAGGGACAGAGCTGGAAGGGACAGAAACAGGGGACAGGGCTGGCAGGGACAGGGATGGGACAGTGACAGGGCTGGCAGGAACAGAAGCAGGGACAGGGATGGGACAGGGACGGGAAAGGTGCTGAAACGATGCCACAAAATCCAGTGGCACCTCAGTCTCAAGCTGAAAGAGAGCCTGGAAGCGGCACATCAGGTGGAGGAGGCTGAGCCCTTTCTCTTATTAAGAGGTTTTCTGTAATTAAGTGTCCATAAAACACAGCCTGAAGTGGGTTAGGGTTGGAAATGGGTTAGGGTTGGAGAAGCCCCAAGGCAAAACTTCTGGGTGCTCTCTCGGGGCCCCACCCTGGGTTTGGGGCAGGGGCAGGGGCAGGGTTGGTGCTGAAATGATGCCACAAACCCCAGATGAGCTCCCCCACAGCAGCCCCAGCTGAGCCCCAGCCTGAGAGCAGCGCGTCAGGTGCAGGAGGCTGAAAGCAGCACACCAGAATGAGCCTTTCCTCTTCTGAAGAGATTCTGTGTTATTAATTCTCCCTAAAACACAGCCTGAAGTGCCTGTGGGACAAGGGGAGCTGTGCACTGAGCCCTGGGCGGTTCTCTCCTGCTGCTTCCCCTCTAGAAAAGGCAAGATGTTTTTTTCTTCTTCTTACAAAGCCCAGCCAAAAAGAAAGAAAGGAAAAAAAAAAAAAAAAAAAAAAAAAAACAAAAAAAAAAAAACAAGAGAAAAGTGCTAAGAAGTTAAATAGGGACAGCAGCAGCCCACCAGTGGCTGCACTATTTCTTGCAACATGTTATTTTCTTGTCTGATTTGTCACAGAGTTTCCTGTTCAATGCAGAAACATCAAATTTAAGTCTGGCTTCTGCCTCCCTTCCCAGGGAGAAGGGAGAGACGATGGGGAAAAATCCAGCAGAGCCTCCACCGTCCCTCATGGCCATCACCCCACTCCCCCCCCACAGAAAATTTGTGTAAATATCAGGAAGGATCAGCCCCCTCCTTCCAGAGATGATGGGAATGAAACAAAAGACATAAAAATGTCCAGCTTTCCCCAAAGGTTGGCAAGAGCCAGAGCAGGACTCAGGGATTCCCCCAACGCAGCACAATTGTCTTGTTCTCACTTGTAAAAGTTCAAAAGGACACCAAAAATTAATTTGCTGTTCTGTCTGTGCTGACAGGGAACCACCGGAGCACACTGGGAGAGTTCATCCCAGGAAATGAAGTCAGGGCTCTCCGAGTCTCACTTTCCTCATCGAAACAACCACAGCAAACATTTAACGCTGTTTCCTCGAGGAGTTCTCCTCTCAGGGCAGGGCAGCATCCCAGGAACCGGGGCCAGGGGAGGCTGGGATGGAGCAGGACGGCAGCAATGCGTGAGGAGGAAGATTTTAAATCCCAAATCCTTTGGGACAGGGATTATCCAATAAAAGCTGAAACACAGGAGCAGCGCACAAAGGAATTTGCAAACAGATTGGAGTGGATTGGTACCGTTCCCATGGCCACGATAGACTCAGAGCCCGAATTCTGCCCGAGGTTCAAGCGAGATTTTTCAATAATTTTTCTATAAATATGCATTTTTCCCACTCAAACACCGCCCTCTGCTGCAAGCCGCGCTCGATGCTCGGGAACAGATTCCCGAGCGTTGCCCTTGGCAACGCAGTTGTTGAAGGCGATAAAAATTCTGATGTCTCGGTGCTTTCGAAAATGCCAGAGCATCAAAATGCAAATGATGCAGCCTCCTGCAAAGGGCATCTGAGGTAAGGGATGTGTTTAACTCCGGGAGGAGCGGAGTGGTGAGAGCTGAGCACAGCTCCGTGTGACACCCCGGGCATCTGCCGTGTTGTCACCTCCTGCCCACTCCTGCAACACTTGGGAGCTCTTTTCTTCCACAACCAGGGCAAACTCACCCCAAAGCGGTATTTTTAATCCCGTGCACATTCCCTCTTTCTCCTGGAGCTGATTTCAATTCCTGCTCAGGAAAAGGCAGTTTATAATCAGATATAATTGCCCCAGCCTGGCAGGGAAGCGGCGAAGCTGAGCCAGCTGAGCTGGGATTTGCGTTTGCCCCCCGCCACTCTCTCCTCCAGGCCAGAGCTGCTCGGGCTCGGCCCAAGAATGTCACAACCAGCTGCAAAAAAATTCCTCCTGCCCACAGCAAAAATCCCGATTTCACCCCACCAGCCAGGGCTCCCTGCAAGTTCTGCTCACGCTTGAGCCACAGGGAAGGATTTTATTGGGTGCAGCCCTTCCCAAACCCGGATTAATGCAGGAGCAGTGATAATTTAACTTGCAAGTCCCTGGGTAGGCCTGGTGTCCCTGGAGTGGCTGCTCCAGCTGAGCACAAAACCCTGAAAATTCGTGGAATTGGTTCTTTCAAATTCCTTGAGGGAAATCATTGATTTCTGTTTGTCTGGCTTGCCTCAAAATGGATTTAGAGGAAAACACCTGAGCTGAGCTCACATTAGGAACTTGCATTTTATTAGGGGCAAGAAAAACGCAGAGTGAGCTCCACAAAGAGTGGGAGCAGGCCCCGGGAACTCCATTTTTCAGCTAATCTCCCAAAAATTAGTTCTAATGAGCTCAGATCCTTCTCTGGGGTGGGAAGTTTGGGGAAACCTCAGCAGCAGTGCCTTCCCTGCCAAGCTGTGGCTGCAGAAAGCAGAGCCTTCCCAGCCAGAGAGCAGAGTCAATAAATTCACAGCAAAGCCAAAATTCCCTCCTAGGAGAGGAGCTAAGGAACATTTCAGCTCCAGGATATCCAGACACAACAGATCCAGATATTAGAAGTCATCACAGCAGGCAGGGCTTGAAATCTCACCAGAGAAAAGTGGCCTGGTCAGGAAAATATTCCACATTTTCTTTGCTGTTGCTCCCATTTCCTGGTAAGGACAGGAATTCTTCAGAGAGGAGCAGCTCAGAGTTTCTGCTGCAGTGCAACAGTTCAGTGTCCAGGACTGTCCATCCCAATATTGGAATATTGGAAAATAAGGAATCAGCCAGTTCAAGTCTGAAATTCCCTCTGAAATGATCCCTATGAGAAAAGAACTAAGTGGTCTTTAAAGTGAACAGATAGTTTCATAAAAGTCGTGATTTTGGTTTCTATCCCAACAGGAAAAACTGGAAGCCCAGCACTTGGGCAACATTTATTCCTTGGAATTTATCCCTCAGCAGTGCCTGGGGGCCTGAGGGGAAAATACCTTTATGTGTTAAAGGAGGAGAACAGTTTTGCAAAGATGAAATTCAGTCATTTATCATTCAGGCTTCCCAGCACCCCAGGACAAAGCAGGCTCCAGCCAGGCTCTGCAATCCGCAGAGGAGGAGGGAGAGAGGGGAAAACCAGGAGGAATCCGTAGATGTCAACTGCTTTGACTCTTCAAGAGACGAGCTGGGCTTGCGTTTAATCAGACTTGAGTACAGAGCAAAGATCAGGAGCAATGGCATTGGAAAGTGGCTCTGATCTGATTACAGAGCATGGAAAAGAGGGAATCTCACAACAGAGCTCAGTGGAGAGGAGGAAATTTCTTTTTGACAGCTATTTTTGGTTATGTGAGAGGTCAGGAAAGGCCATTAACCATATCTTCTCTTGACAGGGGTTTGGGGTGGGGCAGCATCCAAAGGAGGGCCTGAGGGTGGGGAAGGGTCTGGAGAAGGCGAGTGAGGAGAGGCTGAGGGTGCTGGGAATGTTCAGAGGAGGCTGAGGGGAGACTGATCAGAGTTACAACTTCTTGTGAGGGGAAGAGCAGGGGCAGGGACTGGCCAGGGACAGCACCCAGGGCACGGCTGGAGCTGTGCCAGGGCAGGCTCAGGCTGCAGAGCAGGGAAAGGTTCTTCCCCCAGAGGTGCTGGCACTGCCCAGGCTCCCCAGGGAATGGGCACGGCCCCGAGGCTGCCACAGCTCCAGGAGCCTTTGGACAGCGCTGCAGGGATGCACAGGGGGGATTGTTGGGGGGTCTGGGCAGGGCCAGGGGTGGAACTGAATGATCCCTGTGGGTCCCTCCCAGCTCAGCTTTCTCTGTGATTCTGTGACCTTGCCAATCTCAATCATAGAATCCCAGAATGGTTTAGGTGGGAAGGGACCTTAAATCCCACCCAGTGCCACCCCTGCCATAGGCCTTCCACTGCAGGACCTTCCACTGTCCCAGGCTGCTCCAAGCCCCGTCCAGCCTGGATTTGAACATTTCCAGGGATCATCTCTCACCAAAGAGAAGGAAAGTGCCCAAAGCACAGCACAGGAAATGCCCAGCCCTGGGTGAGCCCAGCCCCACCCAGGATTTGTCCGAGCAGCTCAGTCCCCACCCCTGGGGACAGACATGGCCAAGCAGCCGGGATGTCCCCACTGCTGGGAGTGACCCCACACCCACGGGGACCACCCCAGCACAGTGGAGATGCCAATGCCACACTTGTCCCTCAGTCATTGACATAAACTGCACAGCCCAGCTCTTGGGATCATGGGATCATGGAATCATGCTATCATGGAATCATGGGATCATGGAATCCTGGGATCATGGAATCCTGGGATCATGCAATCATGCAGTCACGGAATCCTGGAATCCTGGAATTGTGGGATCATCCAATCATGCAATCATGGAACCATTCAGGTTGGAAAAGACCTCTGAGGTCACCAGTTCCAACTGTTCTTCTGTCACAAAGCCATCTGCCATGTCCCTAAATTCATCCTGCTGTATCCATGGACAGGGCAGCACCTCTTTCCTGCAGGACCTTCCTCAGGATTGAGAACCTTCAGCAGATGCTTGAGGTTCGTATTTAATTTTGCACATGGATATTGAGTTTGCCCCTGTCCTTTTGGTAAAATAAAAAAAAAAGGTCTTGGACCAGTGGGGAAGGGAACTCGAGCAGAAAACTGGGCCAAAATTTGGGGAAATTTGGCCAAGCAAGCCAAAAAGGATGGCAAGGAAGGAGAGCAAACATGACAGCAGAGTCCAGCTGATTTCCTACATGTGGGAATCCCAACCCTAAACAGGCAGAGAAATCCCATCCTCACACCCAAACTCCTCTTGGATATGGGATTATCAGGATGAAGCAGCACAGGGAATTCCCAGGATCCAGGATTCAACCATTCCATGACAGCTCCATTTTCCCAGCAGTTTTAACAGGCAGGAAAAAATAAATGCAATTAAAAAGCGTTAATGAATAATTAAAGTCACATCTTACAACAGACATGAGTCAAAAAGGGTAAAAGTCCAAGGTCTGATTAACTTTAAGTATCTCATCATAAATAACTCCTTTTTTTCTTGTGATGTTCACATTTGAGGGAATATCCAGAGTTAATTACCTGGGCAGAGTTCTGTGAGATTTAAACATTAAAAACTAAAAGTAAAAGAGAACAATTAATAGATCAAGACAGATTATTAGAAGTATTTAACATTCCATCAGCTGTCAAGGAGTCTTTAACACAACAGAAAGCAGAATGGTTTCAGTTTTGTTTATACTGTTCAAAAACCTCCCTCTTTTCTTATTTTCTTTTTCTTTTCACAAGACTTAAAATCTGAATCAGAGTCCAATTTATGTTTTCTTACCCTTGGACCATCATGAGAAGCATCTGCACCACAATCTAAATATAAAATTTCCCCTTTTTCCCTTTTTTTGAGGAAGAGAAGGGGTTTGTTTGGCAAAACAAACATCATTTAAAACTGTCGGTGCTGCACCTCCTCCTGCCTTGTTTATCAGTGCATTTCTCAGAGAGAAATCCTGTTTATTAAACAAATTTCGCTGGCAGAAAACACTTCCCTGAGCTCCTGAAATTCCACAGCAACAGGAATTGTCCCAAAGTACCTTCACCAACATCCCCACAGCAGGAAATCCAGGGGAAACAACTTTTTATCCATTTTTTACAGCACTGATCCTGTGAGCCCAAAGTTCTGCTCCACCTCCGCTCCACAGGACTTGCCCTAGCACAAGGGCCCAAAGTCCTGCTCCAACTCTGCTCCACCTTCTTGCCCTTGGAAGAGCTTCCCAACTTATCCCAGCCCAGGGAAAATGGCTCTGAGAGCCTTGGAGAGAACAGGGAAGGATTTGTTTTCTTGGGAAAGTGAGGCACCACAAAGGAGATAATTCTTCCTTGGAGAACGTGCAGCACATGGCCTTTTTAAGGTGGCCAGCCTTGTCCTCTGGGAGTTCTTTCTAAGTGACTTCCCATGCTCATGGTGAGGTAACTGAAACCCTCCCGTGAGTCTTTGCTGCTGTATGCAGATTGTTCCACCCCGATTTGTCACCGTTCCTGGTTTCTCTGGTCTCCTATTGGTGTATTTTGGATCCGTTCATTGATTGTTTGTTTTCCTAATCCATGTCCTGATTTGTCCAAGTTCTTGTCCCCGCCCTCACATAAGTGTATAAAGGTCTGCTGCCCTGAGCATCGGGATTCTGCGGACCCAGAATCACAGAATTCAGAATCACCAGGCTGGAAGAGACCCTCAAGATCATTGAGTCCAACCCAGCCCTAACACCTCAACTAAACCATGGCACCAGTGCCACATCCAGTCTTTGTTTAAACTCATCCAGGGATGGTGACTCCACCACCTCCCTGGGCAGACATTCCAGTGCTTTATCACTCTCTCTGTGAAAAGCTTTTTCCTAATATCCAGCCTAAACTTCCCCTGGTGCAGTTTGAGGCTGTGTCCTCTCCTGTCAGTGCTGCCTGGAGAAAGAGCCCAACCCCACCTGACACAGGCACCTCTCAGGGAGCTGTGAGAGTGATGAGGTCACCCCTGAGTCTCCTTTTCTCCAGGCTGAACACCCCCAGGAGCTCCTGAATAAAGACCCAGGAAAAGAAGAACCCGTCTCTCGTGGTGCTTCCTGGCATCGCCTGACCTTCCCCTGGACCCAGGCTGCTTTGACAGCCTTTCACCAAGAGCTGAATCACTCTCCCCAAACCCGAGGGTGCCTGTGCCCCTGGCGCATGCGGTGCCTTGATAAAAACGCTTCTGCCGGGGTGTAGCAGTGCATTTCCACACCCAAGAAAGTGTTTCTGTATAAGGGAAAGAGTTTCAGCTTACCTTGGAACATGTAAGGAAGTTAAACCAGAATTTTCTGTAGCCTTCCCTTTGTAACTGGCTCAATCCCAGCACAGAGGCACTTTGGAAGTGCACCTCAAAGCCTGTTGCCAATCTCATTGGGCAAGGTGCCAAATAGCCCACCTAAACAACCGAGTACTAAAAGGATAGCACAAAGGTGCACTAGGCTTTTTTGGACTGCCTTAGTCACCGTAAGAGTGTTTTCTACACTGTGTTTGCCTTGTATTTCTTCATTCTATAATGTTTATTATTTTTGTCATTATTAAAACCTTTTATTTTACAAAGCACGTCCAGAAAAGTTGTCTCGCTATTATTAAGCCATTTCTCTGCAAGGGCTGGACCCTCAGAGGTATTGGGAACCCCAATACCAGGGACTGCCGTGGCACCTTGTCCTAGGTTACAGTGTGAGATGTGCCCACAGTGTGTGTTCTATCACCATTTCAGCCCGCTGGGAGATGCTCTGCCCAGGGGGAGGAGCCAGGCATTCCCACCTGGATATAATCTGGGATTTGGGACAGCACAGGGGCCTGACCCACTGCATTCCCACAGGACAAGAGCTACCAGAGCTTTCTACAGGATCCCTGCTTCAACAAGAACCGCTTCCTCTGGACTGCTGCCACCACCCTAACAGGGTGTCAGGCTGTGTTCTGATACTCAATGGTTTTGGTGCTATTGCTTTTATTTTATTTTATTTTACTCTTTTTTTCTTCTCTCTCTCCTATTAAATTGTATTTCTGACTTGGAGTTTCTCACTGGTTTTGCTTTCAAACCAGGACACACCTGAAGACGCACTAGGCCTGCTAGGCCTGCTAGGCCATGGCAGGAAAGGGGTTGTGGAACACCAGTGCACATTTTCCTCCTGAACTCTCAGCTCACGCCTGGAGAGAGGCAGGAGGGGCACAGAGCTCCTGGGGAAGCAGCAAAAGCTTTGCCTTGGGACCACCAGCCCTTCCTGGCCACACCAAATCCCAAGAATCCCAAAGCTCCCAGGACATCCAGGTGTGAAGCAGGGCGGTTCCAGTGAGGACTGGCAGAAAACGCTTCCCTGAGCTCCCAAAATTCCACAACAACAGGAACTACCCTGCTGTGCCTTCACCAGCAACCCTGAGTGTCCCAGGACATCCAGCAGCTCCACTGCAGACTGGGATGGCTTCAAAGAGGGCAGGAACCACCCCTGGGCACCTTCCCAGCTCCAAGGCTGGGTCACAGTCCTGTTCCCATCAATTTCTTGGCATCACTGAACCTTCAAAGCTCAGGGGGGTGAAGCAGAAAGGGCTGGGGCAGGAGCAGAGTTTGTCCCCTTCCCTGTCTAACACATTTCTCAAAGTTCTTCCATCTTCCAGTGTTTCCTCAGTTCCTTTAATCTGAATAAAATTTGGTGGAAGACCTCACAAGACCTCAGTCCATGGCTATAACATATTTGTCCCAAAGTGATCAAATTGCTGCTAAAAAATGGATAAAAATATCCCTGGAAAACGATCCAAAGCAAAGATATTCTCCCCAAAGGAACAATTCCAACACGCTCTTCCCTCATAGTGAAATCCTGGTTGTGCTTTACTCTTTGTGAGATTCCCTTCTCACTCCACATTAACCTTTAACGGGAATTTCTGTAGGAATAATCTCACTGAATTCCGATGCTTAGTCTGGGACAGGGAAAAAAGTGTTCCCCTCCCCAGCCCCTCTTCTTTAACACATTTTTCCTGGGAATACCCAACCTACTTTGGGGAAGGGAGAGACAGAGAATATTTTGGCTGAAGTTTTATCTTCAACTCCCTATTTAAATTGGCCCAAAAAATGCCTCAAACTCTGAACAAGATTTTAAAAGGGTAAAAAAAAAAAAAGAAAAAAAAAAAAGAAAAGAGCCCTGATAGCTGCCTGAGCCTCCAGCACAGCAAGATTTCAAATTCTTGTGGTCTGAAAGCTGTTCAAAGATAAAGATTCCGGACGGGGTTTACAATGTGAGGCTGCCCCATAAATTTGTGGTGGCTCTGCAAGTGCTCCAGGAACTTCTGGAGACTGAATGGGAACAGAAGAGTGAGAAATTCCCTGTTTATTGTCAGGAAGTGGATGCAGGGATAGCTCGGCATCAGTGAAACCGCTGTTGGGGGATGGAATAAGCAGAGGGTCCTTTCCCAGTAGAACAGACTCATGGAATGGTTTGGGTTGGGAGGGATCCAGTGCCACCCCTGCCATGGCAGGGACCCCTCCCCCTGTCCCAGGCTGCTCCCAGCCCCAGGGTCCAGCCTGGCCTTGGGCACTGCCAGGGATCCAGGGGCAGCCACAGCTGCTCTGGCAATTCCAGCCCAGCCCCTGCCCACCCTGCCAGGGAACAATTCCTGCCCAATCTCCCAGCCAGCCCTGCCCTCGGGCACTGGAAGCCATTCCCTGGCTCCTGTCCCTGCAGCCCTTGTCCCCAGTCCCTCTGCAGCTCTCCTGGAGCCCCTTCAGGCCCTGCCAGGGGCTCTGAGCTCTCCCTGGAGCCTTCTCCTCTCCAGGGAGCACCCCCAGCTCTCCCAGCCTGGCTCCAGAGGGGCTCCAGCCCCGGAGCAGCTCCGGGGCCTCCTCTGGGCTCACTCCAGCAGCTCCACATCCTTTGGATGTTGGATCCCAGTTCTGCAGGTGGGGAATCACCTGAGCAGAGGAAATATCCTCAGGTGAGGGAATCAGGTGTCACTTTTGGCACATCACTTGTAACAGTGGCCCCAAGATATTGCTGCAAAAATAATTAATAATAATGAAAATCAAAGAAAAGCTGCTGCATTCTACAGAGATATTGGAATTTTATGGACAGGGAAGGGAAAACAGTTCTGGGAGCAGGTGGGGTGGGAGTCACCAGGGCAGGGTTGCCTCATTCTTGTGCTCAGCACTGCAGCCGGATCTTGCTCTGGGTTGCAGCCGGATTTCATCAGTTTATGTTTGGGGTTTTGCACAATTCAAGCTCGCTGTGCTCCGAGGGCTGTGCCAAGATTCCCAGGAGTGGCCTTTGCCGGGATTATGGGATCCACAGGACCTTACAAAGGTTTATGGAGCCGCTGTCAGGGATAAGATCTGCTCAGCAGCACACAGGGCAAAACCCCAAACCCTTTAACTGGGCAGCAACCTGTGACAGCACTGAAACACCAAGCAGCCCAGCAGGGAGAGGCTCCCCCTGCCCTGGCGGGTGTGGAGCAAATCCCTGGAGCACAGGGACAACCCCTATGGCAGGATGTGCCCAGCAGTGCCCGGCACTCCTGGGCTGTCCTGGCACTCCTGTCCTGGTGCAGGGCTCTGCCCTGGGCTCTCTTGGCACTCCTGGGTGTCCTGGCATTCATTGTTGTTCTGGCACTCCTGGGCTCTCTTGGTGCTCCTGGTTATCCTGGCATTCCTGGGTGTCCTGGCATTCCTGGGTGTCCTGGCACTCCTGGTTATCCTGGCACTCCTGGTTGTCCTGGCATTCCTGGGTATCCTGGCACCCCTGGTTATCCTGGCACCCCTGGGTGTCCTGGCATTCCTGGGTGTCCTGGCACTCCTGGTTATCCTGGCTCTCAGTTATCCTGGCACCCCTGGTTATCCTGGCACCCCTGGTTATCCTGGCACCCCTGGGTGTCCTGGCATTCCTGGGTGTCCTGGCACTCCTGGTTATCCTGGCTCTCAGTTATCCTGGCACCCCTGGTTATCCTGGCACCCCTGGTTATCCTGGCACCCCTGGGTGTCCTGGCACCCCTGGTTATCCTGGCATGCCTGGGTGTCCTGGCACCCCTGGTTATCCTGGCATGCCTGGGTGTCCTGGCATGCCTGGTTATCCTGGTGCTCTCGGTTATCCTGGCACCCCTGGGTGTCCTGGCACTCCTGTCCCCGTGCAGAGCTGTGCCCTGGGCTCTGCAGGGCACTCGGGGCTGGTTGGGATGAGGATATCCTCACCCATGGGAATGTTTGGGGATAACCCCGTTCCTCTCTCCCATGGGAATGTTGGGAGATCTGTGCTCTCCTGCTCCCCTGAGGAAAGCACCCTCCAGGGCTGAACGGACTGAGAGCCTTGAGGGAAAGAGCTCTGGGGCCCAGATGCAGGGAAAACGGGACAATTCCAAGCTGCTGGGAGTTTTGTCTCCCCCATCTGTGGGTTTGGCAGCCCTGGCCAGGGTGGTGCAGCCCCTTTGCTGTGGGGACAGCAGTGAGGAAATCATTCAGAGAATCACGGAATATCCCCAAGGATCATCAATCCCACCTCCTGGCCCTGCCCAGACACCCCAACAATCCCACCCTGGGAGTGTTGTCGGGAGCTCTGGCAGCCTCGGGGCCGTGCCCATTCCCTGGGAGCTGTTCCAGTGCCCAGCACTCAAACCCAGCTCATTTCCACCTCCTGCATTTTCCCTGGCCCTGCCTGACTCCAGCCCAGGGGTTCTCCACTTTTTTCATCACATCCCAAGTGGGGAAATTCCCTGTGGCTTCTTCCATGAAAGTTCTCAGCCCTCTCCTGTTTCAGCTGATGTAAAATTCCCAGAGAAGCTCATCGGTGCTCTCATGTCCATACATCAGGCTGAGGTGGGAAAATACATGGATTTTAGGAAACTTGATAAATTATACCACTTAAAATTCAATTTTATAATGCCATTAATTGATTTTATCAGATAATCATTTCTGAAATACTAATCCAGATTCCAAATGGTTCAGGTTCCTCATTTCCATCCAAACAGGGCCTCAGTTATCCTGGAACTCTACAAAGGGACAAAATCCTGGCTGAGTACTCCAGCCTCATCTTCACTTTCCTTCTTTTCACTTCTGCAGCCAAAATCTTCTGCAGGTTCATTTCTGCAGCCAAATCCATCCCCACCATGGTCCTGAAATCCCAGGGAGCAGCCAGCACACAGCACACCCCATTCCCTGTGGGGGAAAGCAGGAATGGCCCAGATTTTTGGGATCAAGGATGGAACTTCCCCACGGAGCACAGCAAACCCCATTCGCTGTGGGGGAACCAGGGATGGCCCAGGATGTGGGATTGAGGACGGATCATCCCCACAGAGCGGGATCACTGCCAAAGCTGTCCCAGAGCCCAGGGCAGCTCTGCCCACACAAGTCCTGGGGAATTGCCCTGATCCTGCTGTGCCCGTGGGAGCCTCGGGCTGTGCTTCCTCCTCATAGAGACAGGAACACCTAATCCCTGCATTGGGAAAGGTTGGTGCTGGTACATTCAGATCCCACAAATCCTGGCTGTTGGACAATTCCAGGGAGGGGATGGGCAGGACCAACATTTCACCTGGAGTTCTCCTCTCACCTACCATGGCTGTGCAGAGCCCCTGGAATGCAGCCCTGGGAATGCCCCATTCCCACTGGCACTGCTGCATGGAAATCTCTTCCAGCTCTTCAGGACAAACGGATATTTTTATATTCCAAGGTGGTATTTATTTCCAAGAACAGATATTTTTATTATTCCTTAGATCAGGGAAGGCCGAGCAAGGCACACACCCAGGAGCTGCAGCACTTTGGATCTCATCCTGCAGGGAGTTCACCTTCCACACATCCCTCCATCCACCCATCCATCCATCCATCCATCCATCCATCCATCCATCCATCCATCCCTTCATCCATCCATCCCTTCATCCATCCATCCATCCATCCATCCATCCATCCATCCATCCATCCATCCATCCATCCATCCATCCATCCATCCATCAATCCATCCATCCATCCATCCATCCCTTCATCCATCCATCCATCCATCCATCCATCCATCAATCCATCCATCCATCCCTCCATCCATCCATCCATCCATCCCTCCATCCATCCATCCATCCATCCATCCATCCATCCATCCATCCATCCATCCCTCCATCCATCCATCCATCCATCCATGCATCCATCCATCCATCCCTCCATCCATCCATCCCTCCATCCATCCATCCATCATTTTTGGGGACAGATTCTCATCTAATTCTTGACTCAGAAGATGCCAAAGCTTTGGCACAGTTGTCCCAAAGAAGCTTTGGATGCTCCTGAATCCCTGGAAGTGTCCCAGACCAGGCTGGAGTATTTGGGATGATGAGAGGTGTCCCTGGGGATTGGAATAAGACAAGCTTTAAGGTCCCTTAAACCATTAGAGAATTCCATGATTTTAATTCAGGCTCCATTAATTTCCCCACCCAAATCCATGTTTATTAAAAATCCATATTTTTTAATGTATTTTCCTTTTTTGGAAGAAGAAATAGTGCCCTAAAAATGTTGTGGGGTTGTTTTATTATGAGAATTTTTGATTTTTATATCACTTTCACATCTATGAATGATACAGGGACCAAAATGTCTTTGCTTCTAAAGCATTCCTGTCAAAGTCATGGTGCTGGAGTTATAATTTAGTGACTATTTTAATTTACAGCAGATAGATATGGTAGGAAATGATGTCATGTGGGCCATTAACGTGTTTGCTGCTATTCCAGGAGAGCAACGAAAAGTCAGACTGAAAAAATTTTAAAAACAATAAAATAAAAATAATTTTTAAACTACTACAAAATTTTAAAAATAAAAATAAAAATAAAAAATTAAACAGAACAGATTGTTTTTTGTAAATATTTACAAAAAATTAAATATTTTTCATAAATTTTGAAATTTTTAAAATAAATCCACAATAAATTTAAATAAATATTAAATTAACAAAAATAAAGCCCAAAATATTAAAAAATAAAAAATAAAAACCCAAAAAAATATATAAAAGGAAATTGTTTAAAACTTCACCATAAATTAAAAAATTAAATTAACAATAAAAATTTAAAATTAAAATTAAGTTTTTAAAAACCCACCCCTTCCCAAATCCCAGCCTTTCCCTTCCAGGGGTTTCATTCCATTCAGGATGTGCCACCAGCTCAGCAGAAGGACAATTCCACAGAAATGCCCAATTCTGCCAGGAATCCTCTGGATCGCTGTCCCCTTGGTGCTTTCCAAGATGAAAAAAGGAATTGGCTGTTAACAAAAAAACAAACCAAAACTAAAACCAAGAGCCAAAAGCCAAAAACCAAAAACCAAAAACCAAAAACCAAAAACTAAAATTAAAAAAAAAAAAACAGAAAAAATGCCTCCAAAAAAACCAACCAAACAACAAAAAAGTAAAACACAAAACCTCCAAACCCCCCCAAGAAAACATAAAAAACACCCCACACACATTATTAAGAAAAAAAAAAATCCAAAAACCCCTAAACAAAACGCCAAAAACCCAACTAAAAACCACAAAAAATCCAGGAGAAAGGAGGTGAAGTCAATTCCCAAGTCCAAAATTCCCTTTCCCCAGAGACCTGCACATCTCAAAAGTGCAGAACCATCAGGGAACTGATCTGTGCCATTCCCACCATCTCACATCCAGAACCAAAATTCCAAACCAAAATCACAGCAATATTCTCACCCTAAAAACCTCCCGGCCCCAAAACGACCCCAGAGCCAGGGGAGGGTGCTGAGGATGCAGATCCAAAACCTTTGGGGAGAAAATCCTTCAAATGTGGGGGAAATTGGATCCTTTTTGTGCCTCCTCCCCCCAGGATCTGCACAAAATTGGTTTGTGGGAGCCTCACAAATTTGCAGAGTAGCAAATCTCGTGTTGTTGAAAAATGGCCCCGTTCCCTAAAGCTCCACTATTATTTTAAAGTGCAAATAAAAATAGCAGCATTTCCTCACACTGGAGAGTCCTAAAACTGCAGCTGGGGAGGGATGAAATCCTCTTCTGCAGCCCTCAAATGGTGATTCACAGGGCTATTTCCACCCTCCGTGGCAGAAAATGGGAATCTGAGCGGGTTTTTTTCATTTAAAAGATCTCATTAAGCCCAAACCCGAGCGGCTCCGGCCCCATAACAGCCCCAATACGTCACTCCTAATAGAGCCTCCCTGCCGGGGGGAGCCTTTGCAGGGCAGCAACAGGATCCTGTGCTTCCCAAGCCCAGCATCCTTCTTTTCTCCCACCACTCCGAGGCCACGGTTTAGCCGAGGAATTAAGGCTGAGCTCGCGTCTCTTTATCTGCTGGGGACACTCCAAGGTGTGCTAATGTCCCACTGAAGGAACAGCGCTGAAACTCAGGAAAATGAAGGATTTCCTGGCTCATTGCTGCTGCAGGGCCAGCTCCATCAGTGCCCACCCTCTGTCCTTAATTAAAAGTTTCTTTCCTTTAATAGATGCTGCATCAGTGGGGCGTGCTGGGCTGGATTTTGATTTCGGGGCCGTTCTGTTGGTTAACGGCACTTTGGAGATCTCTGATGTGGCTTTTCCTATGGATGCAGCCCATAATAATTCATCAAAGGTGTGCTGACACCAATTTATCCGGGACAGAGCTGGTGCCATCACCCAACCCACGGCCAGAATTGTAAAGCTCTGCCTGTTACGACTTCATCAAAACGCTGCTGTTCTGCGTAAAATTCCAAACGGGATTCTGCTGGGAGGTGAGCTTGGGTTTATTTAAGAAGTTACACAGAATTATCAGCAAATGAGAGGCTGTGAGAGGGGGCATTGAGGGGACGCGGAGGCGACGTGCAGGGGACACGCAGGGGACTTTGAGGGGACATTGAGGGGACTCTGTGTGTCCCTGTGTGCAGGAAGGGTCAGAGCAGGGCCCAGGCTCTGCTCCGGGGCCCAGCCATGGTACCAGAGGAAAGGGCAGGGACTGATCCCAGGAAGTCCCACCTGGAGATGAGGAAGAACCTGGCCTTGGACAGAGCCCAGAGAGGGGCTGGAGTCTCCCCCCTGGGATATTCCAGAGCCACATGGACACGATGCTGGGCTGGCCCTGCTGGAGCAGGGAGTGGCATCAGTGACCCCATGGGGTCCTCCCAGCCTGACCCATCCCGTGATGAAAAACTGAGCAGGGAACGGCAAATTCTCATTTTAATGAGCCTCTGTCTGTGGAGAGACCCATTTAGTGAAAAACCCACTGGGAAAAAGCTGGTCTGGAAAGCAAAACTGGGAATTTTTTGCTTTGTTTTGCCCCTGCCTCAACACCACTGAGCTGTTTTAAAGGAGCGAGTGCTGAGTGGCGTTTTTGGTCTGGATAACAGCAAATACGATCCCTGTCTTCAGCAGCAAAGCTTCTGCACATTTCTCCAGTTGGAAATATTTCATTTTTCCCTTTGCTGGCCCATCTTCCCACAGCAGCTCCTGCTGGGGATTCCCACTTGTCAACTGTGCCATTCTTTGCTGCAGAATCTCTGAGGTTTCAAGCTGAGGATGGGAAACTTTGGTGGTTTGGGGTGTTTGGATGTGAAAACCAGGGGATTTTCACTCTGTCCCGCAGCATTCCAGCTCTCCTAAGCAGGATTTATGTTGGAATTAAGCCACCAAATACCAGGACAACTCCTTTTTTTTTTTTTTTTTTTAATTTTTCTGGCTGTTCCTGCTGCCCACCAGATCCTGCAGGATAAGAGTTGAAGACAGCAATGCCCTAGAGCAAATCCGGGGTAATTACACAGCAACTCAGCCCTCACACCCCTTGTAAACTTCATCATCTGGTACTTTCATAATGTATTTATAACCCAGGGAAAATGCCTGACTAGAGAGAAAAACCCAGCAGTTCTCCACTGGGCAATTATGGGAATGAGGGAAGTGAGGGATTTCCAAGAAATGCTTCTTGTTTTCCTCCTCCTGCAGAGATTCCGTTGGGGGAGTTCCGTTTCTCGCCCTCCCTTTGTTGGTTCTGTGGAAGGAAAAGGTCATTTTTTTGACAAGAGGGTATGAAATAGGAGCTGATGGAGCCTGATCCAAACATGCCACGTGGAATTCAGCACCTTGCCGGTTTTCCTGTGGAATTCCTCCTTTCCAGGACACCCAGGGCAGCATTACCCAGTTCCTTTGAAAGCCTGGCATTTGAAACCTGAGGATGATTCAGGCAGGATATGGGTGAAGCTGTTTTCCAGAAGCTGCTCAGGCTGTTTCATCCCAAAGAAGCACTAATGAGGGGCTTGGTGACCATGCTAATTACTCCTAATTGCTCCTACCTCACAGATGGGATCCTGGAAGTGAGGAAGGAAAGAAGGGACAGATCCAAAGGGGCAGAGCCTGGGATACCCTTCCCAGAGGAGAAATCCCACACACTAACAGGGATGATATTTTTAGGGCTCTTGTGGTGGGAACACAGAATTGTGTCCGAGCAAATCCACATCCTGTGCTCACATCCCACTGCTGACACTGCCTGGAGTCACTTCCAAGGTGGGATTTTCCTGTAGCCCAGATTGGCAGCTCATATTTTGGAAGAGGAGGTTCTGGTTGTGATATCCACTCCTGATGAGGGGTTTGGGAAAGACTGAGAGAATTCGGGTTGTTCAGCCTGGAGAAGAGAAGCTTTGGGGCAAAATAATTGTGGTCGTGCAGGGCCTGGAGGGTCACAGGAGAGCTGCAGAGGGACTGGGGACAAGGGCTGCAGGGACAGGAGCCAGGGAATGGCTTCCAGTGCCAGAGGGCAGGGCTGGCTGGGAGATTGGGCAGGAATTGTTCCCTGGCAGGGTGGGCAGGGGCTGGGCTGGAATTGCCAGAGCAGCTGTGGCTGCCCCTGGATCCCTGGCAGTGCCCAAGGCCAGGCTGGACCCTGGGGCTGGAGCAGCCTGGGACAGGGGGAGGGGTCCCTGGGGGTGGCACTGGGTGATCCCTAATGTCCCTTCCAACCCAAACCATTCCATGACCCCACAGAAACCCCCAGCAATGAAAGGATGTGAGGTTTGAGCTTTTCTGAGTCTGGGGTTAATTTTTTTTCTGGCACATTTGGGCTCCAGCCATGTTTGGGTCAAGGCTGCAGCCCCAGGTCAGGATCTGACCGCGACACTGCAGGGGAGGGCTCCAGTCCCAGTTTAACATCCCCACTGGTGCTAGGCTGCTCTGCCTCTCCCAGGAAGCTTTGGACACCTCTCAGGTTTGTGTTCCAGGCCAGAGCTCTGGGCTGGAGCCCGCAGAGCTGCTGCTGTCAGGGTTTTGGACCATCTGCCTCTTCCCAACTGGAGACACTTCCTACTGCAGGAACCGGAGCCCAGGCTGGGCTGGTTTCAAGGTTTCCAGATGCTTCTTTGCATTTCCATGGCAATAAAAGCTTTCTCTGTGCTCCTGAGCTCTGTCAGGTGCATCCTGTGTTGGTTCAGCCTTGATCCAGCACGTGGATGACACCAAAATCCTTGGAGTCAACCTCCAGGAGGAGCATCCTGGAGCTCAAAGGGTGGGAGCCTGGCTGAGCCCAGATGGAAAACAGGCAGGAGGATACCTGGCAACATTCCTGTCCAATTAAAGCTAATTTATTGTCCATTTTCCTTCTCTTTGCTGCTCTGTTATTAATTGTTAATGTAGCGGTGCAGTCGCTGCCGTGTGAGGAAGGGCTGCTGGGAATGGCTGAGGGAAAGAAAATGGGAATGAGAAAGGAATGGGGAGAAAGAAGAATGGGTCTGGAAAGGAGGAATCCGTGCAAAAACAGGGAGCGCTCGTGGCTGGCTCAGTCCCGAGGCACTGGCAGGAAATTCCTGCTCTGGGAACAAGAGAGCAGAAGGATGGCAAAGAAAATGAAAGGTGTGGGGGCACCAAGTTCCTGAATTACAGGGTTGTGTCCGTGTGAAATGCTGGCAGGGAAGGAGAAATCCCAGGAATGTGAATTTGCCAAACCCCGTTTAGGACCTGCTGTTTTCCCTATAAATAGAAACATTCCCTGCTTCACCTTGAAACCCAAAAATGCTTTGCCTTTGGGTAATCACTGGGTGCTTTTCCATCCTCAGTCGGGTTATTTCAACCCCCAGGGAAGTTTTTAATAAAAACCAGCGTGGAGTACATGGAATTGGACATGGAATTGGAGACTTGGAACTATCAGGAGATGGACAGAAGTGAACGAAAAGAGATGAAGGAAAAAGAAAAGATGGTGAATATTTGAACTGGAACTTTGAGATGCTTCTCCTCCCGTGGATCAGCCTCTGTTGCCTGTTTTCCAGAGGGATAAACTGTTCAAATCCCAGTGGATTGGGAAGGGGGCCCAGGCTCTTGCAGCCCAGTGAGCGCTGTGTGCTCACACTCACAACAGGGCTCCGGCCTGGGATTTCAGGGGAAGAGAGAGGAACGGAACTCTTCATCTCCTCTGCAGCCGAGCATTCCCACAGCTCCCAAAAACCTCCTGGGCCACGGAGCCCAGACCTTTGAAGGCTGGGAAGGAAATGGCAATATCCGGAGCTGAAGCCTGACTGCAATCCCACGGTTTCGTAACTTGGGCTCAGCTTACGGAGCTGTCACAGCTCCCTTGGACTCCTGGAACCAACCTGAGCTCAGTTCTATAGCCCCAGCTCCCCTGTACTCCTGAAACCAGACCCGAGCTCAGTCCTGCAGCCCAGCTCCCCTGGACTCTGGAACCCTCCTGAGCTCAGTCCTACAGCCCCAGCCCCAGCAGGGCTCCTGCTGCAGCTCCAGGGTGAGGGAAAACCTCCTGGTGAAGGTTTGGAAGAGGCTCCAAACCCAACAGAGCTGAGCAAAGGTGGCCCTGGTGGGTCCATCACAAAACCTGGGGTTCCAAAGCCTCTCCTGAAATCCAAAGTATTTTCTAATTCAGAAAGGAGGCAGAATCCCCCCAGCCCTGTGCTGCACACCAGAGCCAAGCCAGAGCTGCCCTGACAACATCTGGCCTCCTGCCACAGCCCCACAAAACCACTGCTGAGGCTGGGAGAGGTGACTCTGGATGCCTTTCTGTTTAGGGGCTGCCCCGGGCCATGCTGTACGTTAAAGTTCCATTTATAGACATTTTACAGAGTGCTAATAAATTTACAAAGTGTTAATAAGCAGGGAGGAATTATTTGTTGGTGTTTCTGATGGAATCCAACTGGGCCAAACCTCTCCATAAAGGATCTCCAAGGCCGTGCCCAGGTGAGCTCACCAAACATGGCCAAAGCAGACACAGCTATGAGCAGGGCAGGACATCTTTGAGCCATTAACTCTTTATAATATTGAAAAACAGGGCTTGAATATGAAATTTCTCTTCAATATCAGCAGCCTGGTGTTTGAAGATCGAGGTTCTCCCGCCCAGCACAGCAAGAGGGGCTGCAGGAGTCACTGGGCAGCACTGGGATTTTGGTAGAAGGTGTCCAAGGAAGGGACTTGAATAGACCAACTCGAATAAATGGTTTTATTTAGAGCATGGCCACACCCGGGGCAGTTTCCCACTCCATGGCCCTGTGTCACTGCCCAGGGCAGGCAGTTCCAGCAGTTTCCAGGGCACCTCTCCCATTAATCCAATCTAAAATAGAGAAAACAGCCCAAGAAACCAGAGATTCATGAGTGGCTCTTCAAGAGACAGGAGGTGACCAGGGGGAGGTGGCACTGGGGCTCCAGGACACTTCCTGCCACATGTCCCAGCAGTGTCCCCAGTGTCCCCAGCTGTCACCTGTCCCCCAGATCCGGGGGACTCTCACCGGTCAGTAAATGACAGGAAAACCCTTCCCTGCCTTTTCTTCTGTCCTGGTGCCCCCAGGGAAATGAGTTTGTCCCTCTGCATTCCCGCTCTGGATCCCAGAATCCCACTGTCCACAGGTTACAGCTGGGAATTCCTGCACAGGGAGAGAGATGAGGATGCTGGGAGGCAGAAAAAAAAGGAAAGAGCCCTTCCAAGTCACCCATGGCAGAGCTGGGCTGCTCCATCCTGCCATCCCCACAAGCTCTGCTTTCCTGATAGAAAGGAGCTCCTTTCTATCAGATAATTCCATTCCTTTCTGACTCCACTCACGTGGAACAGGAGCCCTTCCCAGGGGGAAGCTGCCCTTCCTTCCAGCATTCCAAGAAGTGTGGTTTTCTAATTTTGTGCTCCGTGCATCCAGGAAGAATTCGGGTTTTAAGGAATTTTGTCTGGATTCTTTAACTCTGGGAGATGGATTGTCCTGACTGCCCAGCAGAGACTGATCCATGCCAGAGTCAGGGAATGCCTTCCCATAAAAGCAAGGCACCTCATGGATTAGAATGATCCCGTTGGAATGGGACAGATTTGGGGTTAAATCCCCCATCCAGCACCGGGCAGGGCTCTGTGGGAAGAGGATTTACAACCTTTTCCTGTGTGAAATCCGCACGGATCTGTGCAAGGCGACCAGGCAGAATTTCCCCGTGCTGGATGGGGCCCTGGGAATTCTTCAGGAATTTCACAGCCAGGAGCTGAGGGTGTCTGAAGGGCTGGATGTTGGATTCCTCTCCCACACAGAGCACGAGCAGGAAGGACCTGCAGCAAACCCCACTGCTGGGAGAGGATGGAAAATATTTATCGGGTATCCCACCGGTTTTTCCTGAGACCAAGGCAATCTTATTCCCACCTAGGAATTGTCTGTCATTTAAAAATCCACCCTGCCCAAGGATTCTGCGGCCCCTGTCTGTCAGCTGAGAGTGTAATTAATGATTTAAACAGGGCACCGTGGTTAACGAGATTGAAGAACCAGAGTTGGCAGGCTCAGGTCTCCAGCCCTGCCTTGAGAGCATTGATTTTACACAGGAGAGGATCTGGGAGAGCAGGTCTCTTCCTGCTCCAAGAAAAGGGCTGGATTTCTGCCCCTAGGGACAAGAAAAGGCCTGGATTTCTGGTCTGGGAACAAGAAAAGGGCTGGATTTCTGCCCCTAGAAGTAAGGAAATGATGCATTTCTGCCTCCAGGGGCAAGAAAAGGGTAGAATTCTGTTCCTGGAAGCAAGAAAGAAGCTGGATTTCTGTGCCAGGAGCAAGAAAAGGGTGAGATTCTGCCCCTGGGAGCAAGAAAAGGGCTGGATTTCTGTCCCTGGGATCACAGAAACCAGCAGAGCCCTGGAAATCCAGAGACTGCACCTCCCTGGGCCCACAGAGGGGCAGGGAGAGTTCATTTTCTGCCTGGAAAAATCTCCCCCTGAGACTGAGGGAAAACCATCAGGTCTGGGAATATCTGCACCCCCAGCAGGGAAGAAACTGCATCATTCCTTGGGGTGAAATCCATGGAAAGCAGGGGAAATTCCCTGGGATTTACCTGGGGCTCGGCCTGCTGCCCTCAGCCCTGAGGTTTGGTGGATTGCAGAACTTCCAGGGGGAGGGAGGGAGGGAAGGAGGGAGGGAGGGAAGGGAAGGAAGGAAGGAAGGAAGGAAGGAAGGAAGGGAAGGAAGGAAGGAAGGAAGGAAGGAAGGAAGGAAGGAAGGAAGGAAGGAAGGAAGGAAGGAAGGAAGGAAGGAAGGAAGGAAGGAAGGAAGGAAGGAAGGAAGGAAGGAAGGAAGGAAGGAAGGAAGGAAGGAAGGAAGGAAGGAAGGAAGGAAGGAAGGAAGGAAGGAAGGAAGGAAGGAAGGAAGGAAGGAAGGAAGGAAGGAAGGAAGGAAGGAAGGAAGGAAGGAAGGAAGGAAGGAAGGAAGGAAGGAAGGAAGGAAGGAAGGAAGGAAGGAAGGAAGGAAGGAAGGAAGGAAGGAAGGAAGGAAGGAAGGAAGGAAGGAAGGAAGGAAGGAAGGAAGGAAGGAAGGGAGGGAGGGAGGGAGGAAGGGAGGGAGACTGATGGTGAATCTGAGCACATTTGTGAAAAATAAGAAGTTTGGGGATGGAAATGGGCTGTTACCAATCCCCTGCACAAACACAAAGCTCCTCCAGGGCCTGGAGTTTTCCTGGTCATCCTGTCAGGTAACTGCATGGCTCTAACAACTGCCTGGCTGTAATTCCATGGCTGGAATCATTCCATGACTGTGATTCCACAGCTGGAACTCATTCCATGGCTGTAACAACTGCATGGCAGCAATGCCATGGTGGTAACAATTCCATGGCTGTGACAACTCCATGGCTGTAACGATTCCATGGCAGTAACAATTCCATGGCTGTAACAATTCCAGGGCAGTAACAATTCCATGGCTGTGACAACTCCATGGCTGTAACAACCACATGGTGGTAACTTCACGGTTGTAACTCATTTCATGGCTGCAATTCCATGGCTGTAACCCCAAAGCTGTAAATCATTCCATGGCTGTAACCCCAAAGCTGTAAATCATTCCATGGATGTAACTCCATGGTTGTAACTCATTCCATGGCTGCAATTCCATGGTTTTAACTCGGTCCATGGCTGTAATTCCATGACTGTAACTCCATGGTTTTAACTCATTCTGTGGCTGTAACCCCATGGCTGTAACAACCACATGGTGGTAACTCCATGGTTGTAACTCATTCCATAGCTGCATTTCTATGGCTGTAACTCCATGGCTGTAACTCATTTCATGGCTGCAACTCAATGTTTTTAACTCATTCCATGGGTGTAATTCCACAGCTGTAATTCCATGGCAGTAATTCCATGGTGGTAACTCATTCCATGGCTGTAACCCCATGGCTGTAACTCAATGATTTTAACTCATTCCATGGCTGTAACTCAATGATTTTAACTCATTCCATGGCTGCAATCCATGCCTGTAACTCCATGGCTGTAACCCCACAGCTGTAACTCAATGACTTTAACTCATTCCATGCCTGTAACTCCATGGCTGTAACTGATTCCATGGCTGTAACAGCTCCATGGCTATAATTACACGGTTGTAACTCAATGGTTTTAATTCACTCCATGGCTGCAATTTTCATGGCTGTAACAATTCCATGGCTGCAGCTCCATGGCTGTAACTCATGGTTGTAACTCATTCCACGGCTGTAACCCCATGGTTTTAACTCCGTGGCTCTAACTCATTCCACGGCTGTAACTCTGCGGCTGTAACCCGATGATTTTAACTCATTCCACAGCCATAATTCCAGGGCTGTCCTGCCTCCTTCCTGCCCGGCACAGAGTTTCCTCCGAGCTGGTGATGTCATGGCAGCTAATGGGCTTTAATTGTGCCTCTCCACTCAGTAACAATCAGCTGAGAGCTCATTAAGCACCAGCCTGCGGCTGCTGAGAGCAGCGCTGGCTCCTCACAAACCCTCTGGTGGGTGTAATTTTCCTTCGGAGCACAGCAAAAGCAGGTTGGGGTCAGCTCGAGGGTCCTGCAGCAGGGTGCTGGACCAGATCCAGCATTTATGGCCTGCAGGATGTTTTCCTTGACTGGAATTCGTCCCGGGCAGCTGTGGGTGCTCAGCGGGTGAACAGGGAGAGGAGGGAGAGGTTCCCCAGATCCATTTCCCCACTGGTTTGTGCCTCTGGGATGTGCTGGGGTAGAATCAGAGAATGATTTAGGTCAGAAAAGACCTCCAGAGCTGACCACACACCACTTATCAACTAAACCAGTGCCCTGAGTGCTACCTCCAGGTGTTTCTTAAGGTTTTTCAAAGTTAAAGGGGCGATTTTGCAGTCAGCAACCTTAAAAACATTTCTTTTTGAGATTTTCTTCCTGCTGTCTTTTGATTCCATGCAGATTTTCAGCACCCCAGTTGTGCTTAGAGGTTTTCCAGTCACTCCTGGCTCGGGCTGGGAGTTCTTCCCCTTTATTCCTCTCTGCTGTCATCACCTGAAGGATCCTGTTTGGGAGGAAGAGGGGCAGGGAAGGACTGCAGAGACCCGGGAACAAGGCAGGGAAATGTGGAGCATCCTGTGCTCCCGCAAAGGGGTGTGGGGGGGCATTTGGAGCTTGCACAGGGTCCCAGGGAATATGGGAAGGGCAGGAAAGCCCCAGGACAAGTTAAAAACAGTGAAACTCAGCTAGGGAAAATGTCTTGTGCTGCTTCCTTGTCACCCCACCGTGTCTGGGATTGTTTCTGCTGTGAGATCCCTGGAAAAAGCCCTGGGAAGCCTCTGGGGGCTGGGATGTGCTCCTGCAGCAGCCCCAGGTACCAGATCAACATTTATGGGCTGCAGGATATTTTCCTTGACTGGAATTCGTGCCAGGGCAGCCCTTCCCTTGCTGAAGGCTGGAGGAGAGCTCTGGGAAGAGCTCAGGACACCCCACCTCATGCTGGGCCAGCTCTTGAGGTGCTTCAGCCTGGACTTTTGGGTGCCCCCAAGGGGTTTTGGGGCTCCCTGCTGGCACAGGAGGGTGGAGAAACTCCAGGCTCCTTCTCCAGCCTGGTTCCAGTGAGTTCCTGGCTGTTTCCAGCCAGAGCTGTGGGATTTGATCCCCCCTCTGAGCACCTGGACTGCCCCACCCTGCTGACCCCATGAGGTGCAGGTGCCTTTCAAGCTCATCAAAAATGTGGAGTTTGCCTCTCAACCAGATAGCAGAGGAGAAAAATCCTTGGAAATGGAGAAAACATGGAATTTATGACAAATTCCGTGAGTCTTTAAGGTCTTGAAGGTGGTGCCATGGTATCAACAACTCCTCGTTGGGCTGCCCCTCGTCAGGGATGCTCTGGACATCAGGAAATGGAAACGGAGCCTCCTGCTCAAGGATCCCATGGACTGCTCCGTGCTTACGTGGCTAATTGGATTAGAGAGAAATAATTTAATGATCTGGAAGTGATGAGGGCCTGGATGGCTGATCCCAGTGGTGGCACCGTGCCAAGGGGAGCACATCCAGCCAGAGAGATCCCGCTCGGAGCTTCACAGGGAAGCAGGGATGGGCCTTGGGCAGGGCAGGGAGCTCCAGGGCTGGTTCTGATCTCATTTCACGCCTTCATAGCTCCCGAGTCACACAGTTCTCACTGAGGCTCTGAGCAGGAATTTAATTGTTCATCCAGCTTTTCCTGGAGCTCTGGAGCCCTTCTGTGCCCGTTCCACCAACAAAGATGGGTGAGGAATCTCTGCTCCAGGAATATCTTGATTTCTTCTTCTCTGAATTTCACCCTGAGGTCTTTTGGAACACAAACTCCTAAATTTGATGGGTTATGATGAGGTATGGGGGGGTTAGGGGGGCAAAAAGGGAATTTCTAGGCCATATTCCTGGGAAATCGGCTTGGATACCTGGAGTGGCTCTTTCTCTGCAGCTCTGCAGGGAGCCAAGGAGTTTTTGACATTCACAGCTCTCCCAGCCTGCAAAGCCACTCATTTCTTGCTATTCCTGCATTTGGGAATCTTGAATTCCATTGAAATCTGAATTTCTGCTGGGATTTTTGATGGGTTTTCTCATCCAAGCTGGATTTGTACAAAGCAAGAGGTGCCCTGAGATGAAATGTGGGGTTGAGCTGCATGGGAAAAAAATCCCTATAAAGCCCAGGAAAAGGGGATTGATCCCACTGGGGGACTTGGAGAACCAGGGAAGAACCCAAAATCCTTGGATTGGGCTGTTGCTTGGATCAGTAACTTCAGACAGAGCTCTCAGACCAGGTTTCCTCGTTGTCACAAAGAAGGATTTGCTGTTATCCACCAAATAAGGTAAAGCAACAATCAATTCTCTCCAGGGCTATAATTAACTGTGTTCCCTGGGCTGTGCCAAAACCAGGGAGGAACAGAAAACCAAGGAAAACAAGTCTTGAAATGTCATTTCCTTCATCCACCCGTCAGAGCAGGCTTAGCTGGGAATTCCTGAGACTTCTGTGCTTCAAAACCCTGGGAGATGGGGCTCCCACAGCCGCCCCAGGCAATTCCCTGTGCCCAGAAATCCTCCCTCACTGGATTGTTTCCCCAGATCTCCATTCTGGCCTCCTCTCTGCAGGACTGTCGTGTCTTGTCCTGCCTGCCCTGCTCACCTCCACCCTTCCTCTTCCTGGAAATTCTTGTTGTGCTTCCCTCAACCTTCTCATTTTTGGACATCTCAGCCCACGAGATGTTTCTTGCTCTCTCCTGTGCTCTTGCCCATCAATGTGATAATTTTTTGGGATATCTTTTCTGCTAACCAAGGTCATTTGATGCTCATTTTGCTGCATCCATGGAGTTACTTCCCGGATGCCTGGGTCTGGTTGTCCCTGGGATAGGAATTTGTACCCACTTCAAAACAAAGCTCAGGGCAGAAAGAAAAAGGTCCTGGAAGAGCCCTTGTTTTTCCAGGATTGCTAATTCCAAAGAATTTCAATTCCAAAGAAAATTTGCATCAATCATAGGCAAAAAAAGGGAAAATCTGTGATTGAACTCTACCCTTCCTTGTGTGGTGCAGCTGCTGGGTTGCCCCAGGAATGTTTTCCTGGAAGGAAACTCTAAGTTCTAAAGAAGTTGCTTGGAAGTTGTTTGGAAGGCCTGGATCTGGGAGTGCTGCTGAGTCCTCAGCCCTGCCCTGGTGTTTTTGGCCATGGGAGGAGCCTCCAATTCCTTGGAGCCACCCCAGGACATTGAGTCCGTGTCGTGCTCTGTCTCTCTGCACAACAGGGACCGTCTGATTCCCACGAGAGTTTGAATCTGCACCATTTATGGAGCCCTGAGAATGTCACCAGAGAGAGGCAAAGCCAAGCCCAGCTCCACATCCACATCCCAGCCAGGGTTGTGTGGGCTGAACATGGGACGGGCCTGGGGTAACCCTGGAGCCAAGCACGGCACACGTGCAGAGCAGCCAACTTGAGAAGCCCTAAACTTCTGCACCCTGGCACATCCAGCTGGCAGAAAAGCCAGGAAAAGCATCCCCAAGGGAAAAGAATGGAGAGGGAAAAGGACAAGGGAACAAGAGTGCAAATGTGCCCCGGGGAGTGGCAGGAGGAGCTTGACAGGATGAGAGCAGAACACTCCCAGGACTCGGTATCCTCCTGCTCTCTCTCAGGAACTGCTTTATCTTCAGGAAGTGTTGTCTCTTTGGGGAATGCCATTTCCAAGAGTGCGAGCAGGAACTTTCTGTGCCTTCAAACAACCCTCCTGCTTATCCCAAGACTCAGGTTCTTTCTCCGTTAACCGTAAATGAAATAAATCCCCCTGTAGCCCCTCCAATGTTCCAATGCCACCTCAGACCTTAGAGGGATTTAGAGGAATATTTCAGGGACAGGACAAAGGATCCAAAAGAGGCTCTGACCCCCAGCTGCAGTTCAAGACGTTTATTCCAGGTGGTGTCCAGAGGGGAAAGAGAGCGAGTGGGGAAGAAGAGGGTCTTATCCAGGCTTCTGCTAAGGAGAGGTAATTGGAACACAGCCAATAGGGTCAGAAAGGGAGGAAGGGTTAAACTACATGGTTACAGGCTCCAGGGGTCTCTGAGCGGGGAGAAACCATTCCCCAGGAGAATGCAACACATCGAGGGTTGGGAGAACCCCTCATTCCCTTTTCCTCATTGTGATTTCCAGGGAAGAAAGCAGAGTCAGGAGCTCTGTGCTCTTGGATCTCCTCCATGGCCTCGTGCACATCGTGGTGCAGCTTCCCAGTGCTGGGGTTAGTGATGAGAAACTCTCTCTGTGCAGTCCCAGGAGGGCCGTTCCCTGCCTGGGGAGCTGCTGGCACATCTCTCTGTGGAGGCACACTCAGCCTGCAGCCTGGGAAAACAGAATGTGCTCTGGCACTGCCTTTGGAGAGGTTTGGGATGCAGGGCTCTGCCTTTGGAGAGGTTTGGGATGCAGGGCTCTGCCTTTGGAGAGGTTTGGGATGCAGGGCTCTGCCTTTGGAGAGGTTTGGGATGCAGGGCTCTGCCTTTGGAGAGGTTTGGGATGCAGGGCTCGGGATCGGGGCTTGGCACGGACTCATTCCCTGTGCTCCTGGGGCAAACCACTCCGTGGAGCACAGCAACGCTCTGGTTTGTCGTGCAACACCAAGGGAAGGGGCTAGGATTGTTCCTCGAGACTGGACCCAAACAGAACCTGGTGGGAGAAGGGTTTTCCTCACCTGAGTGCAGAATTTCTGCTGACCTAAAGCAGTGAAAGGCTGGAATTTACCCTCTTGTAAATGGGGGCTAAACCAAGGGGAACCACCATTCTTGATATCCCTGGATTTTCACCAACGCTTCACCCAACAGCACAAATGATTCATCCTCTGAAACAGAGATTTATGTGATTTTTGTTTACCTTCATCTACCAAAGAGCTGAGCTGGTGATGCTTGAGGTCTGTGCCTGCCCTGGACTTGCTAGGAGCTGTTTTGACTGAATTTTTCAAAGCTGTTCAACAAGCCTTTCATGTCAAAAGAACAAATTAAGCAAGTTTTTTTTAACTACTCTGCTACATCAGCTCTCATTGTTCTGGGACAGCCAAGACTTTACAGCTTGGCCTGGTTGGTGGAAGAACAAATCTCCTGTGCCCTTGGTGGCCTGCAGACACAGAGCTGGAATTAGAACAGTAGCTGGACCTGGTAATGGGAATTATCCTTTTGTATTTATTGATTTCTTATGTTGCTTTAACAGCAAAACCTTCTGGAGTGGCTGTCCAGGCCATAGAATGAAGGACAAGAAAGGAGGAGGAAAATAAATTAATAAAATTCATTTTATATGAGAATAAATATAATAAAATTCATCACAGATTAATTATAACACACTTTTCTGATTTTTCCAGCTCCGTGCCTTCCATTTCCTACTTCAGGCCATGTCTGGGGCCATGAAGGTGCCCTGGAAGCCCAAATTTCCAGGGAACACCAAATCCTTGATACCCCTGGAGGGGTGTCCCATCAGCACAGCCAGCAAACAAGGCTCTGCTCCTTTCTTTGGGATTTTTGGGAAATTTTCCTCAGGTCCAGGCCCTTCAGCAGAGATGGGGAAAAACAGAAAACAGAACCCCAGAGTTTGGCGGTCACTTGGGAGCAGCTGCCGCTGGAACCTGGGCTGTAACTCCTGGTTTTCCCAAATTAATGGATTCCAGTCCCTGCCCTGGGACAGGGACAGCACCCAGGGCACGGCTGGAGCTGGGCCAGGGCAGGCTCAGGCTGCAGAGCAGGGAAAGGTTCTTCCCCCAGAGGTGCTGGCACTGCCCAGGCTCCCCAGGGAATGGGCACGGCCCCGAGGCTGCCACAGCTCCAGGAGCCTTTGGACAGCGCTGCAGGGATGCTCAGGGGGGATTGTTGGGGGTCTGGTTTCTCTTCAGCTCTCAAAACAATCCCAAGTGGGAGTTTTGGGAAGGATTCACTCGAGTCAGCCCTGTCACCTGGGAGAACACACCTCTTGGAGAACTCAGCTCTCTGCAGTTTTCCTGCAGTTCCTCCAGAGATATTTTTAAACCGGGAGTGAAGATACCTGAATTTAATAGGGCGATGCTGAGGATGCAGGAATGTTCTGAAATTCAGCTGTTCTGGTTTTTGGGATAATGAGAAGCCCGGGAGCTGCTCCCTGGGTTATTCTTTAAAGATGATTTGGGTTGATTTTCCTCCAGGAAGAAGCTGCAGACGCAGATGCCCAATTGATCACACACAGATGCTCAAGTGACACTCCCAGGGCCAGAAAATCCCCTCCTTAAGAGTCCTCACCCCCTGGATGCTGTGAATGAAGGGATGAATTCCTGAGAGGACTGAACTCCAAAATTTTCAGGCAATTTAAAGATGAGGAGATGTTAAATGTGAGATTTGTGTTTTGAAACCATCAGGGTGGGGTGAAGATGATCCCAGAGCTTCCCTCGGCCCCCAAAGAGAAATACTGATGGAATCCCAGAATAAATTAGGTTGGAAAAGGCCTTGGAGCTCATCAGAATAATTATTAGGAATCCTCTAATCCCATTCCTTGGGACTATCCAGGAGAGGAAGGAGAACTCAGCAGCACCTCAGCCCCCAGACTGCCCCTTTCCCAATGAGCTCCAACTCAGTTGAAATTATCTGGAGATGATTCAAAATCCTGGGAATGTGTGGGAATTTCGGGGATGTCCTTACTGCTGTGAAAGACACAAATGCAGTTCTGAGCAGCTCAAATGTCCCCCAGGCAAGAGAAACCAGAGCTGCCAAAACCCCTCTTGGGGTGGGTTTGGCTTTCCCAATCCCTGGGAAATGGGAATGGTGGTTTGGCTTTCCCAATCCCTGGGAAATGGGAATGGTGGTTTGGCTTTCCCAATCCTTCAGTGAAGCTCCATGATGCAGGAGCAGCACTCAAAATGAGTAAACAAAGAGAGCATTTTTCTTATATTAACATCATATCAAGTCAAAACCTAAAAAAATACACAAAAAAACCCACAAAAACCAACACAAAATATTTTTCCTGCATCATTTTGACCTTGAACCTCTGGAAATGAAAACCAAGGATCACCATCTCCATTCCCAACACCAAGTGTTCTCCACTACAAGTCCTTTGGGAAAAGGTTTTAATATAAATTTTAAGGTTTTAATATAAACTTTTAAGGGTTTAATATAAATTTTGTGTAAAATTTTGGCAGAAATTCTTTGTTGGCGTTCAAAAAACTCAGCAGAGTTTCCTTTATAAATGTTGCTGGCTCAAATGAGCATCATCAGCCTCCTGGTCTTTAGAGGCCACCATGAATTTTTGGGAAATCCTTCACTTCCCTGAACACATGAAATAAATAGGGATTTTAAAAATATTCCATTGTGGACATGGAAGTGTTGTCACTGCTGCCACATCGCAGAGAAACCACAACTGAAAATCCCCTCTGGATCAGAGTCCACATTCAGTGGGAGCGGATCCAGCCCCTTCCTCCGGTGGGATTTGGGGTCCATGGTGTTATAAATGCCAATCCAAAAGTCCAATTGAAAATATGATTTGGTTTATTGGAAAATCAAACTACAGAATTTCGGTAAAAACCCCCAGCGGAGTTACGTTGACAATGACCCGGGAGATCATCAAAGGGTGAACTGGGACACAGCCTCTATTGCACTGCAGTCCCCCCAAAAGTTCACAAATTTGCCTCATTTGTCGCTCAGGTTTTATACACTTTATTTTGCCCCTGGCACAAGATTTCCCCACAGTCTCTTTGTTACTGGGACTCAGGCTTCCCATGGGTGAATGGAAACAGAGGTTTGTGAATGAAATGAATCTTCTCCACAGATTCAGGCGATGATGGTGCTCTGATGGCTCTGCTGCCCACGGGAGGAAGGACTGATTGCTTATTGCCCGGATTTCCCGACAATTCTTTGTCTTTTCCTAAATGGTAATTCTAGGGTGGTGCCTGCCTCGGGATCAGGGAATTCCAAGGCTGGCTGGAACTAAGGTTACATTTTCATATAACATATTTGCAGTGGTTACTTATGATTTTTAACATACCATAACCCATAAGAACACGAATTAACATCCCATGTTTTTTACAGTGGGGTGGCTGTGGCTGTGCTGGGGTGTCCCGTGCCCCCCAGAGTGCCCCAGGGGCATCCCCAGGCTCGGAGCAGGGAAGAGCCCATGCTCAGCTCCATCTGCCCCCATTTCCTGCCCATCTCTGCATCCCAGGAGCTGCTCAAACCTCCACCCATGGAGGGTTTTGTGGTCTCAGCTCAGAGGGGAGCCTGAATCCACCCCAAAATCCCGAACCATCTTTAGGGGGAAAAGAGAATCCCAGAAATGCTGAAGCTGAAAAAGACCTCCAGGAGTCCGAGCTGTGCCCATCCCCACCTTGTCCCCAGCCCAGAGCCCTCAGTGCCACATCCAGGAATTGCCTGGACACCTCCAGGGATGGGCACTCCAAACCTCCCTGGGCAGTTCCCATTCCTGAGCTCCCTTTCCATGGGAAATTTCCATGGGGAAATTCCTGCTGCTGCCCACCCTGAGCCTCCCCTGGCCCAGCCTGAGGCCGTTCCCTCTCCTCCTGTCAACAAAACTGCCTTTCCCAAGGCTGCCGCAGGGCTCCTGCCCCTCAGGCATTCCCATTTAATCCTTTCTCCTCCCTCCTCCATGGATTCAATTCTCCCGTGCATCCTGGAGAAGAAAAGCTCTCCATCACATTGAAATGCAGAGCTTCCTCATTAGAATTTAATTTGCAGCGATAGAGAGGAAATTATCCTGTCAGTGCCGAGAAAAGAAACAGAGACTGAGGGCAGGAGCTGGTTGATAAATGGTACCCAGGACTTTCAGAGGCTTAAAAAGAAGATTTGGCTGGTGGAGGTTGGAGCAGAGCTTCAAAATGACCCCCCACGGAAGGGACAGATGGCCCCCGGGACAGTGGGAGCCCTCCCTATTTTTTGTGAGTAGCTGGAGCAGTTGCCATGGCAACCCCCACTGCAACAAACCCCAGAAATGTCTTTGCAATTAATTCCTGAAAAACCTGCAGAGTGGGACGCGTTTCTTGAAGAGACGGAGGCTCCTGCGTTGGCATTTTCCTGGTGGGTGTTGTTCTGCTGCCAGACACTCCAGAAGCGGGGAGAGCTGTCCCAGGCTCTGAAATACCTCAGGAACGGGGAATTCATCAGCTGGGAATGCTTTTAACCCTCTCCATCCTCCCAGTGGGAGATTCCACATTCCCACAAACAGCTTGGGAGTGGAAAATCTCCATCCTCATCACCCCCAAAGAGACAGAGGCACCACTTCCTAGCAGAGGTGCCAGGGACACCAAACACCAAACCAAAAAGGCTTTTTGGTGCCTCATTCCCATCTGGAAGCTCTGGAATGCCACCATCCCATCTCCTCTGGCTGAGAGTGTCCCAGAGATTGAGGGAAGGCACCTCCACAGGCAGCCAGAGCTCGGGCTGGAGCTGGGATTCATTCCAGGCTGTGGGAAACCATCTCTCCCAACCTGCCTTGGGATTTTCCATCTTTCCCACCTGGATTTCTGCAGTGCCATGTCCAGACCTGAACTTTTTGCTCAGTGCAACTGCATTTCACATATTAATTTTCTTATTTGGAATCACTTCCTTCTCTTTCTCAAATCCTCTGCTGCCTTTGAACCTCTGATTCCTCCCTGGGGATGTTTCACAATTTTTCCATGTCTTCCCAAAGTGTTCCTCCCCGTGCACTGCTCCTGTTGCCACATCTTTCTGGAGACAGAATTTTTCTTGTTCTTCCCAAGCCTGAATTCCAGAGCTCCCTCACTTTGATGTCTCCCTGGGCTTTGTGTCCCCATTTCCCCCACTGGGAAAGGATTATCTCATCTGAGACGTGGGAATGTGGAATTCTGGGGAAGGAATTTTGGAGTTTTTGAGGCAAAAAAAAAAATGCCATTAGTGGTGAGAGACCTGTCTGGGGTGAATCAGAGCACTTTGATGTTGTGGTTGTCCACGCTGGGCAGCTCCAAATTCCCAAATCCCGAGTGCAGGTCAGGACTGGACCGAGGCGTGTCCCCCTCCTTCCACACCCACATCCCCCAGACCACGAGGAGCTGCAGCTCCTCCAGGGAGCCTGGGGCAGCCTGGATTGTCCAGACCTGGAAAGGGACCGTGCAGGTGGCCTGGAGATGCTCTTCAGCCACCAAGAAATGGGATGAGGGCATCGTTCCTGAGATGAAACCCTGGGCCAACCTAAAAGCTGGAAGAATTTCAACACTCCTGGTTGAAATTAAACCACCCCAGCACCACCAGCAACCCCCAAGGCTCTGCTGGGGGAGGCTGTGGGTGGTTTGTGGGAGATTTGGTGGATTTGGAGCCCAACTCCAAACAGGGAGTGGATTCTGGAATGCTGACGGAGGCAGGAGAGCCTCGTGGAGGGGGAGGGTGGCACAGTTTGGACCAATGTTCTGCAGCTCCAGGGCTGCTTCTTCCAGAGGAGCTCCAGCCTCGCCTGCTGCCACCTTCCAGCCACCATTCCAAAGCCCTTCCCTCTATCATTCCCCTTCCTTAATAACAATATATCAAAAATATCCCATCCAGGAAAAAAAGAATTTCCTCGTCCTTTTCAGACTTTTTCATTCCCAAGGGTTTTGTCCCAGGATAAACACAGCCATGGTTTGGGGCTTGTTGTGAAAGGAGATTAACTCCAAAATCTGCTTCAAAATCTGCTTCCTGCCTTTGAAGGCTGCAGCCCAGCCAGTGGTTTTTATTGAGAATTTGTCATTAGGCTGAGTGACACACAGAAAGAATAATTGCCTGCCTGAAAGACGGTAATTAAGAAGGAAAATATTTGGTTTTCCTCAGTCTCTGAACTGAGCAGTCCCAGGGCTGGGGTTTTGCTGGTGCTTTGCTCCCAAGGGATGGGGCTGAGCTGCCTCTCCCGGGGAATTTGGGAATGTGGGAGGCTGGAGTGGCTCCAGTCCCACTGCTGTGGCCACATCCCAGCAGGAATTCCATGGGAGCAGAATGGGGGATCCCATCAGGAATTCCATGGGAGCAGGATGAGGGGATCCCAGCAGGAATTCCATGAGAACAGAATGAGGGTATCCCAGGAGGAATTCTATGGGAGAAGAATGGGGGATCCCATTAGGAATTCCAGGGGAGCAGAGTGGGGGGTAGCCAGCACGGTGCCCTCGTGTCACTGTGCAATTCCCTCCCCGGAGAAATCCAAGGGACGGGATCCAGCTGTGATGGCCAAGGTCCCTCTGGAGCCAGGGAAGGAAGGGCCGTGCTGGGGCTGCCTGGGACAGCCCAGCGGTTCCCATTTCCCGGCTCTCTGCCCTTTCTTTGTCCCAGTTCCTCCAGGCACATCCATGGTGTCCAGTCCACCCAGCTGATGGGATTCCTGGAGCCAGGAGGAGCACCGCTGCTTTCACAGGCTGCTCTGGGAGGAAAGTCAGCAAATCCCTGATTTGGGCCAAACTGATGACTGCACAAATTGTTTCAGGAATAAATTTAGTCTGATATCCCCCTGGTCCGGCTTTTGTTCCTGGAATGGATAAAGGAGTCTGTTCTGGGAGACTGGAGGGGGAAGCTACAGGGGGAGGATCGGGATGGGGATCTCGGAAGATCCTGCAGAGACCCAGGGCAGGTGGGAGATGGGGATGGACACGAGGGTGCAGTGGCAGCTCAGGATGCAGAGCCACAGCCCGGACTGTGACTCATTCCCACCTCCTGAGGCTCTTCTGGGTCTCAAACTCAGCATTCCAGGGCCCTTCCCTGGGCCATCTCCTGCCTGAAGGTTTTGGACCCTCACAGCCCCCGGGGCCGCGCTGTCTGCTGCTCCTCGCTTCCCTGCACGCTCCTGGCTCTGCTCCCTGCAGCTCCCCAGCTCCACCCAAGGGTTGCCGGCAGCAGCTGCCTGGAAAGGAGAATGGAAAATACGGGAGCGAGGATGGGCCTTGGGGAGCAGGAGAAGCTGCAGAGCAGTGCAGCAGCGGGGTCCTGCACCCCTGGGGCTCAGCCAGCCCCGAGGGGCTCCGAGGGAGCTGCAGGGATCAAGAATCAGAGGAGAGGCTGCGCTGCCGAGCACCGGGGGCCCTGCCGAGGCCGGGTTATGCAATGCCACCCTGTCCCCGGGCACGGTGCCAGGCAGCGAGGACAGCCGCGGTGACCTTTGGGCGGTGACACATCGCGAGGGACGCGTGACAAACGCGGCTCTGCCCGGCCACACGTGAGGAGCAGGGGGGCCGTCGCTGCCAGATCGCTGGGAAACGTGTCCTGGAAAAGGGACAGGGAAGTGCCACGATTGATAGAGAGATGAGAAGACTGATTCGGTGATCAGAATTCGATTTTACTCAGATTTTCCAAAAGCTTATAAACCACTTCAGGAAAGTTAATAATTTCCCACTGCAATAATCAGGTTAAAGATCATACAGACAACTCGTACATTTTACAGTATCCTTTGCTTGACTGAGTTTCCTCTCTTCCCGTAAGCAGATTTTAATCCCATCTTCTGGAATCTTCAAAGCTCTGTTTGTTCCTGCTGTGGCATCTTGGTTATCAAACCAGCTGTGCTAATTAAGGCTGTTTTGCTCTTTGTCCCATGTCCACACCACCATGGGCAGGCTGGCCCCAGGTGTCACCTGCGCCGCTCAGGGAGGTGACAGAGGTTTGGGGGCAGGATGCAGCTCAGCCTCCTCTAGTGAGACAAATCCTGGTGCAGGCACTGGAGAAATCCCTGGCAGTGTCGCTGGCACTGCTGTGACAGCGGAATTTGGGCTGGTTTGGCTCCTGCAGGCTCCCACACACAGGAGGGGACGGGGATGGTGCCTCAGATCTGTCCTCGGTGTGTCCCTCCTGTCCCCTCCTTATGGCCCTGATGTCCCTGCCCCATCCCAGGGACAGCTCCAGTGCCCGGGCTGGGCAGTGGGAAGAGGGAAAACGCAACGTAACAGGGGTGGGAGCAGCACAGAGACTGTGGGAATGGCACAGGGGAACCCCATGGATGTCCTGCAGCACTTGGATCAACGTTTTGGTGGCACATCCCTGAGGTGTGAGATAGGGATGGCACCAGCACCGTCCACCCATGGCCCTGATCAAAGATCCCAGAGCTCCTACATGGATTTATGAGCATTTTCCTGACCAGATTGTTGGGATTTTAGAGTCTATCCAAGCTGGAAGCAAAGAGGGAGGGAACTGGTGGGTGCTGCAGGAAAAGGGGAAATCCTCTCGCCTGAAGGTTTCAATCCCAGGGAGATCCAAGAGCCCTAAATGGGTGAGAAGTGTCCCTTTCTCCCTGGAAGGGGAATGGAGGGGAGGAAAAAGCAGCGGCCCCAGGGTGTTGGTGCTGTGAAGTGATTCCAGGTGGCACAGCCAGAAACCCCCTGGTGCAGCTGAAGGAATTCGGCATGCCTGAGGATGGAGAGCTCCCAGGAAAGTCAGCTGTGAATATTCAGGGATTGCTGCCTGCTCTGGTGCTGAGCCTTCACCCTGCTGTTCAAATCCAGCCCCAGGCTGGGGTAGGATGGTGCCACTCTGCTCCTCACTGGGACTCAGGGAATGATCAAACCTTGCAGGACCTGCCAGGGCCTGAAGGGGCTCCAGGAGAGCTGCAGAGGGACTGGGGACAAGGGCTGCAGGGACAGGACACAGGGAATGGCTTCCAGTGCCAGAGGGCAGGGCTGGCTGGGAGATTGGGCAGGAATTGTTCCCTGGCAGGGTGGGCAGGGGCTGGGCTGGAATTGCCAGAGCAGCTGTGGCTGCCCCTGGATCCCTGGCAGTGCCCAAGGCCAGGCTGGACACTGGGGCTGGGAGCAGCCTGGGACAGGGGGAGGGGTCCCTGCCATGGCAGGGGTGGCGTGGGATGAGCTTTGAGGTCCTTCCCACACAAACCACTCTGGGATTCTCCAAAAACTCTTCCCACTGCTGCTGCTGGGTGTTTATTGGTGCTCCAAATTTTCCCTTAAAAATCAAAGCTTCCCATTGAAGCCATTCCCAACACAAAGAGCAGAAAGAGCCTGAACTTAAGGCAAGAAGAAGGAAATAAAAAGCAATCTGGTTTTAAGATGAAGACATCATCCTCATCCTTTTCTGGAGGGAACCAAACCCCACCTCTCCCCCTGGAATATGGACTGGGATGTGAAAATCCACAATGTCCATTTTCCAGCCAGTGAGAGCTTTTCCCAGGCTGCAGCAAAAGTTTTCCCAGGAGTTTAACCCTCTTCATTCCTGATTTTTTTTTTCTTCTTAACTCATCTAAATTTAGCTCCTCACTGCCCTCGAGCTGCTCCAGGGAAGGTTGAGGTTGGATATTTGGGAAAATATCTTCATGGACAGGGTTGTAATGACTCCACCAAGGCAGAAGTGCAGTCCCCAGTCCTGGAGGGATTTAGAAGCCCTGTGGATGTGGCACCTGGGGACATGGTCAGTGGTGGCCTTGGCTGTGCTGGGGGAATGGCTGGACTTGATGATCTCGGAGGGTTTTTCCAACCTGATGATCCAGAAATATCCTTTGGTGAACCATCACACTCCTCACCAAGGAAATCTTATCAAACTGAGCTAAACCAAAGCAAATTGCTGGGAAATTCCAGGAATTTCTGACCAACATCACCCCCTGCCATGGAGATCCCAGCTGGAGATCTGTTTTCCCTTCCAGCCGAGGTTCCTGAGAAAGAGGGGACAGTTCCTGCAGTGCTTCCCTGGAGTCCAGTTCCTGGAGTCCCTTCCAGGTCCTGCCTGTCCCCAAATGCACTGAGGTGCTCAAATGGGGAGGAATTTGAAAGGATTTTGGCAAATACACCAAAGTGGTGAAGAGGAGAGAGGTAAAGGTCAGGGCACTGAGCTGATCCCAGCCAGGCACGGGCAGGCTGGGCACAGAGCAGGCAGCAGTGGAAACTGAGCCTGCTGCCTGATTTATCCAGGCAGGAATTCACTGCAGCTGGGACAGGACTCTGCTGTTTTTCCAACTGTTTGCGCAGTTCTGATGCTCAGATGAGCAGAAAAACATCAGCCAGGAGGAGACTTGAGTTCTCTGCTGCAGGTTTCTCCCTGGTGCCTCTTTTTTCAGCCTGTTTGCCGCTCATGTTTGTCCAAAAATGGGTCTGAATCTTCTCCAGGCTGAGCTGGGAGCTCATTCCTTTGCTGCACATTCCCACTCCCTCCCTTCCGCTGGCTCTCGAGGATGCCTGGGCACCCCATCAGTGCTGGGCACAGCAGCCCCATTCCCAGTCCTGTTCTGCTGCCATTCTCCCTCTTTTTGCTTGATTTTCCTCCAGGATCATGTGGCCCCTTGTGCCCAGCTCCCACTTTTCCTGTTTTCCCTCCCCTCTGCTGCCCAAGCCGTTCTTTCCGTGCCTCACAGATGCCAACACCTCGCCACAGTGCCTGGCCCTGGACTGAGGTCTGGTTTTGTAGATCATTTCTCCAACCTGGAATTCCAATCCCGTGTGTCCTGGGTTGAAAAATGTAACCAAAAATGTGAATTCTATTTTCATCTGTTGAAGCCGGTTGGGAGATATTGTTCTTTATCTCTTGTAACTCTAGGGGGGAAGAGGGTGGATGCCTTCTGTTAATGGACACCTGATAACACCAGATAAGGCAGGGCCTCCTTATCTCTTCCTCCACCCATCCTCCTCCGAGGGACATCCCCTGTGAATGGGCCATTGAAGGCTCTCCCATCACTGATAACATCACCTCATCCCATTGGGAGATGCTGCACCCAGCGGGAGGAGCCAAAGCCTTTCCATGGGATAAAACAGCAATCCCAAACACCAAGGGAGCCGTTCCCACTGGATTCCCAGAGGATGACTGGACCCTTTCCTGAGGATCATCTCTGCTCCAACAGAGCCACATCTGTCACTGTGGGAGGACTCACTGTGGGCTGCTCCAACACCCTGCCCAACAGGGTGTCAGGTTTGCATTCTGACTCTGTCAGTGCTCCTTTGTACTATTGCATTCATCTTTTTTTATTTTTATTTTATTTTTCTCTTTCTTGTTGTTAGTTCTCTCTCTATTAAAATGTATTTCTGACTTGGAGTCTCACTGGTTTTGCTTTCAAACCAGCACACCGTGGTTTCTCCCGGACGCAGCCAGCAAAGCCCCTCTGTCACTCCAGCTGTGCAAACTCTCCGTGCAGGCCTGGCCCGGAGCTCCTGGAGAGGCCAGCAGGGCACCACTCCCAATTCCAAGGGCTCCAGGAGCTGCTCAGACAACGCCAAATCTTGTGGTGATTCCCACAGTCCCTTTGCCTGTTGGAGTCCAGGGCACGTGGAGAACTCCTCAGGCTGCCCTGGGGGATCCGAGACCCCGGCTGGGACCCCAGGAAGGCGCTGCCTTCGACCTCACTGCATGGGAAAAACTTCCAACACTCAGAGATGAACCACGAACAACAAAGATTTGAAATCAGTAGGTTTGTTTGGTTTGTCACAGGGTGAAAATGTGTAGGTTTGGGTTTTTAGAGTAGAAGTGGATGAAGGCAAGATGGAGAATTTTGAGCAGTGTCTCATGTTCTTCTTCTTCGCCTCCATCTCCTGTGGTGACGGTGGCACAGAGACATCGGTGGAATGGGTTTGAGGCAGAAATTGTGTGTCTAGCACAGGTAGTGATTATTGACACAAAATTTATATATAGTACATTTTAAGAGTTAATTGGACCAGAGACCTTTAGAAGACCTTGAACTTTCTGTCTGGGGGGGTTACCAGCAGTGTTTTTTCAATGTGTTAAGCTTGCAGCAAGCAGCACACAGACTTCGAGATAAGAAACTGAATAAACACCTCAAAAAACCAAAGTTGCAAGTTCCATTCATCCTTTCAAACCCTGGTACAGGACTTTCAGAAGAAAAAAACCCTAATTTGGGAGATCTTAGAAAAGAAAATCCAAGATTTGCCCACCCACAGGAGTGGCTGAAGGGTTTCTCTTTGCAGGCCTGTGACTGTTCCCATGCAGAAAGCAAATTCCTGCAGGAGGAAGCCAGAATTCCACACCAGAAATGCCTCTGGAGCTGATTTTGGGAAGCTGCCGTGGATTTCAGCACCTCTTGCCTGACACACACCTCGTTGAAAATTGTTGTTGGTGGCAGAAGAATCAAGTTTTATTTGCGTTTGCAAATAAACAAAGAGTGGAAAAAATCACCTGAACTGCTCCATGTTTCATGGAGGAGAGAAGAAAACATGGATTGGGGGTTGGAATAAACTACAGGAAGCAAATTTAGCCTGACTAAAATTCATAGGAGTAAAAATGTGTGAAAAATAATCTGGAAGAATGGCCAAGGCCTTCATTCAACAGAGCTGTGTTAAAGATCACAGAAAGGAAAGATGTGGTGATAGCCTTGTAACTCCTCTGAAAATAATTATAATATTGCCTTTAAATTTCAAATAATTATTAGTTTGCCTTTTAAATTTAAAATAATTATTATAATGCATTAAAATGTTATTATATATCTTTAAATTTAAAATGATTTCAATATTGTCTTTTAAATTTAATCTTTTTTGCCTTCCATTAATTTCCCACTTAAAAAAAAAAAAAAAAAAAAAAAAAAAAAAAAAAAAAAAAAAAAGAAGCTTTTCTGATCCATCCTTTTATGCTTCCCAAGTCCCATGTGCCTTGATTCATCCCAAGTTGTTTTCCCACTTCAAACCATCCCAGTTTTTGTTCCCCTTCCAGGCAGTGCCATTTCCACCTGACAGGCAGGGGCTGTCTCTGAGCTGAGCCCTTTCTGTAAATCCTGAGCACATTTAGTCCTTTTAGCCTTGAGAAAAAATAAAAAAAAAAAGAATCCCTGGAGGAATATGCTGCAGTTCCTCAGCATCACATTGTTAATGAAGTGTCTGTAAAGAGATCCACAGCATTCCCTGCCAGCGGCGGGAGCTGGGGAACAACGGGAATTCTGCAGGTCTCAGCTCTGCCCCACAGGCCCGGATCATCCATGGATCATCCATCCAGAGGCCAAGATTATCCCACCCCATCCCACCTCATCCCACCCCATCCCACCCCATCCCATTGCCACAGCATCCCTGTCCCAACAGGGGCTCCCTTTATGGATTCTCTGTGGGATGGGATGGGATGGGATGGGATGGGATGGGATGGGATGGGATGGGATGGGATGGGATGGGATGGGATGGGATGGGATGGGATGGGATGGGATGGGATGGGATGGGATGGGATGGGATGGGATGGGATGGGATGGGATGGGATGGGATGGGATGGGATGGGATGGGATGAAAATCATCCCACAATTGGCCACCTTTGTCCGGTGGCTCCAGTGGTGAAGATCCACTCAATGCCACATCCATCAGGGACAGCCTTTTCCTTGGATCTGGATCAAGCTCTCTCCTCTGCTCCATGGGTGACTCTTTAAGTTATATCACTGCCATTTGTCCTGGTGCTGGAGTGACAGTGCCACTGTTGCCATGGCAGCTGCTCCCCACCCAGGGATGGCACATGGAACAGACCCTTCTGTCTCTCCCGTGGCAACCACAGGAACAGAGCTCCTTCTGTGACCCACCCCCCCTGCAGGGGCCATCCAGAATGGAATCCTGGAATGGTTTGGGTGGGAAGGGACCCTAAAACTCCCCCAGTGCCACCCCCAGGGACCCCTCCCCCTGTCCCAGGCTGCTCCAGCCCCAGTGTCCAGCCTGGCCTTGGGCACTGCCAGGGATCCAGGGGCAGCCACAGCTGCTCTGGCAATTCCAGCCCAGCCCCTGCCCACCCTGCCAGGAAGGAATTTCTCCCCCATATCCCATCCATCCCTGCCCTCTGGCAGTTTAAAATGGCAATGGGAAGGACTCGACTCATCTTTTACACATCTGCTAGGATGAGGACTGAGCTACTTTGGGAAGGGTCACACGCTGTGCCTGGGCAGGGCGGTGTGGCCGTGCCCCCTGGCAGGGATCCCGAATGTTTTCAGGATGTCCCATGTTGCTGCAGGGCTGCACTGCCAGGCTGGGCTCGTGTCTAACCTGACCTTGGACACTTCCAGGGACGAGGAACCCACATCCTCCCCGGGCAAGCTGTGCCAGCTTTGCCTCCCCATCCTCACATCCAGGAAGGACCTTGAAGGACCTCGGCACAAGCGTTGAGGCGATGGGATTTGTGCAAACCCAAACATTTCCCACTGGAACGCCTCCCCCTTCCCAGCAGAGGTTTATTTTGGACGGCTCTGCCTCGCAGGCTGCTGCATTTGTGCCGCCGCCGTCTCCCCGCTGCCTTCCCTGCAGTGATGTAATGCTGGAGGAGCGCACGCTCGCAGCCACCCGCATCCGCAGCGCGGGGACACGTGCGGGGCCGGCGGGGGTGCGGCGCCTCGAGAGGGCTCGGCCACCTTCACCTCGCTGTTCCCGCAGCCCCGGCCCCTGGGACTGCGGATCTGAGCCCGTGACGCACGGAAATCAGGAGGGTTTGGAGCCTGGAGATCGCTAAAAATGGGGATTTTGCCCGAGCTGGAGCGCTGGCTCATGGAGGATGAACGGGTTCAGCTCTCAGCCCGTGGTTTGGCTCAGCTCTGCTAAAAACATTCCCTGTTTTGGTCAGACATCCTGCTGTGGGTGTGGCCCCTCCCTCCCTGGTCTCTGTGGGGTCTGCAGGAGGGACCTGCACCTTCTCCCTGTCCCCCCTTCTCCCTGTCCCCCCTTCTCCCTGTCCCACCCCGCTGAAGGGCTGAGGGAGTTCTGCCCCCCTTCCCTGCGGCTCTGTGTCCCATCTCTGCCCCTCCCTCTCAAGGTCAGGCCCCCACCACGCCTTCCCCCCTTCTCTGCCTTCATCTTCCTCAGAGGTTTGGGGTGTCCCCCTGTCCCAGACCCTCTGCACCCCATCCAAATATCACCTGACACCTCCTCTCTTCCTTTCCAGCAGCTTCCCCCCGGCACGGCTGCTCCTGTGGGATGGATTCCATCCCTGCCCTGCATCCTGCCTCTCTCCCAGGGTAGGGACGGGAGGGAAGGATAGGAAGGATGGGATGGAAGGATGCAGAGATGAGAGGCAAGGATGGGAGGGAAGGATGAGGGAGGGAAGGATGCAAGGATGGCTCAGCTTCAGAGGAATAAACTTCAGGCCAGGCAGGAATTCCTGCAGCAGCCTTGAAACCTCTCCAGCAAAGAGCTTTATGTCAGGAAAGACAGCGCCTGGCAGTGCCTGATCCACAAGGATCCAGCCTAGGAGAGGGATGCAGCTTTGTTGCCACTCCAGTAAATAAAAGACAGAGCCTTTTGTCATTTTAAGTGGCTCGTTTTTCATCTGGAGGGACGTGGGATTCCAACAGGGCAATAAACTTCAGTGCCCTGTAAAACGCTTTTTGAGGCAGGTTAAAGAAAGCAGGTCCAGATCCAGCTTGTTTGAGAGGCACAAGATGTAGATCAGGCAGGGAAGGAGCTGATCAAAATCCAAGAGGCGCAGCAGGATTCTATAGATTCAGCTGCAGCAGCACAGATTTTACCTTGCCCCATCCCTTCCCTGCTGGATTTATTCCCTGCAAAGCTTTGAGCCAGAAATCTGCTGAGATTTCCAGTAAAGAACCCATTGAAATAATTTAAAATCAGAACAGGGCACTGTTAATTTGGGGAAGAGGGGGATTATTTACAGTGTGGGATCAACAGTTATGAAAAACATGGAGGGTCAGGGACTAGGGAATGGGTTTGTGAGGGGTGGGAGTGACACCCCTGTCCCTCAGTACTGGGATTGCTCCTGTTTTTCAGGCTGGGTGGGGTTACAGATCCTCTGGGAATTGGTGCAGGATGGGAGATGCAGTTCTCAGCCTCAAATGGAAGCATGTCCATGCTCCAGGAGCCGTTTTCCAGCAGAAAACACAGGGATGATGAATTCCCTGTAACCCTTCAGTGTTACCCCTCTGCACCTCGCTGCCCTCACCCCATTTCTTTCCCTGCCCTCATCCCATTGCTTTTCCTCCTCAGGACACTCTGCTGCAAAGCCAGGTCGCTGCTTTAGCCCGTTGTAATTACTCAGCAGGACTTTTTAATTTATTAATTCATAACTGAAAACTAATAACAGTGTGTGCTGGGGTTTGGCTGCCATTTCAGATCAGGCCTTTGAGCTGACACAGGGACCAGCTGGGAAAACAGGATCTGCTCCTACTCCCATGCAGTTCACTGCCATGCCAGACACCCAGGCACTGCTGGAAAATTACCTTGGAATTCCAGGAGTGATCCCTCCAAAATCCCTCCCATGATGGTGAAGGACAGTGAGGTGCGCCAGTGTCTTGAGTTATGTAACCAAAAAAAAAAAGTGTATTCTATTTCATCTGTAGAAAGCAGTTAGGGGATGGTTTCTTTTTCTTTCTCTCTTGTAACTCCAGGGGAGGAGGGCGGATGCCTTCTGATCACAGCCCAGCTGTTAAACCAGGTGGGGCAGTGTTTGTGATCTCTGTCACCACTGCCCACCCTCGGGGATATCTTCTGTTCATGGGCCATTGAGGCTCACCAGGGACTGACACATTCCATCATCCATTGGGAGATGGAACACCCAGGGGGAGGAGCCAACCATTCCCTGCCCAGATAAAAATGGGGACACAGGGACCCCAGACATTCCTCTTTGCCACTGGATTCCCAGAGGAAGAGCGGACCCATCTCAGCACCACTGAACCTGTCTGCAGGATCATCTCTGCTCCAACAGAACCACATCTGTCACTGCAGGAGGATTTATTTGGGCTGCTTCCAACACCCTGACAACAGGGTGTCAGGTCGTATTCCTGACTCCATCAGGGTTTTCTAGGACTTTTGTTTGTCTGCTTGCTTGTTTTTGGTTTTGGGGTTTTTTGGGGGTTTTTTTTGTATTATTGCATTTGTATTTTAATATTCCTAGTAGAGAACTGTTCTTCCTATTCCCATATTTTTGCCTGAAAGCCCCTAATTGCAAAATTGTAATAATTGGAGGGAGGGGGGGTTTACATTCTCCATTCCAGGGGAAACTCCAGTTTTCCCTGACAGATATCTGTCTTTGCAAACCAAGACAAACAGGCTCTGCGACCCTGAATTAGGAAACTTCACACAACTTTAAGCAGTTTACAAAGTATTTTTTCCTTTAGTTCCTGATATCAGAGGGCCAGTCCGTGGTGGCTGGGAGGGGAGGGAGAGCTGCTTGGCATGGGAAGTGGGGAAGGAGCGTGCTGGAGAAGCTCCTGGAGAAAGCAAAACCACATCAAGGCTGTCTGATCTGCCTGCCCCATCCGCAATTACAGCACCCGGAGGGGGACATGCCAGGGGCTGGGTAAGAGCAATTCCAGCTCGGGCTGGAATATTTTCTTTTGCTGTGGGTAAGTAAAACGCTTTTTTAGGCAGGTTAAAGAAAGCAGGTCCAGATCCAGCTTGTTTGAGAGGCACAAGGTGCAGATCAGGGAGGGAAGGAGCTGTTGCACTCAAAATCCAAGAGGCACAGCAGGATTCCATGGATTCAGCTGCAGCAGCACAGATTTTACCTTGCCCCATCCCTTCCCTGCAGGATTTATTCCCCACAAAGCTTTGAGCCAGAAATCTGCAGAGATTTCCCACATAGAACCCATGAAAACCTGGTTTGGAAAATGTGTTCAGAGCTTTAACAGGGGTGAGTGAGGAAAACTCAGAGTGCTTGTCAGGATAGAGGCACAGACATGGTCAAGGACTCATGCACTCAGAGAATCGAGGAATCAGGGAATGGTTTGGGTTGGAAGGGAAATTAAAACTCATCCCATCCCACCCCTGCCATGACAGGGACCCTTCCCCCTGTCCCAGGCTGCTCCAGCCCCAGTGTCCAGCCTGGCCTTGGGCACTGCCAGGGATCCAGGGGCAGCCACAGCTGCTCTGGCAATTCCAGCCCAGCCCCTGCCCACCCTGCCAGGGAACAATTCCTGCCCAATCTCCCAGCCAGCCCTGCCCTCTGGCACTGGAAGCCATTCCCTGGCTCCTGTCCCTGCAGCCCTTGTCCCCAGTCCCTTTCTATATTTCTCTCCATTCCGGTTTGGAGCTGGGGCAGCTCCTGGGACCCTCCAGCCCTGTGGGTCAGATCTCAGCCCCAAGGACCTGCTGAGGGCCCTTGCCCTGATGGGAACAGTGGCAGCAAAACTCTGCAGGGGCTTTTCCAGACCTCAGAGCACATCGGGTGGGGACATAGCCCACCCTGGGCTCCTTCCCTGTCCTTTGTGCCCACAGGAGCAAACCTGTGCCTGCTGAAAGCCCCACCAGAAGAGGTGGTGGCAGAACTGCAAGAGAGGTCCCACATGGGCTCTGGGGCAGCTCTGAGCGAGGGGGAGCTGACTGAATTTAATGGTGAGGGTTCATCAACTCATCAAACGAGCAGAGGAATGATCTGAGAGTACATCCACGAGCAGTGGGGTGGTCAGAGAGAGCAGACACTGTGCTCAGGGAGATGGAATAATGCAGGAAATGGGAGGAAGGGCCCATCAAAGAGCACGGGGTGGGGTTGCACTGTTGATTTGAGTGGGGTACCCACCCTATAGCCAGCCCCAGCCAGCTCCCTTTGTGTGAAGACAAAATCCTGGGTGGGTCCCCACCCCTGAGCAGTTTAAGAGCCCTGTGGATGTGGCACCTGAGGACACTGGTCAGTGGTGGCCTTGGCAGTGCTGGGGGATGGTTGGACTTAAAGACCTTAAAGGCATTTTCCAATCTAAATGAGCCTGGGATTCCTTCAGTAGGGATTTATCTGCTGTGCTTTGGGTGGGAGCAAAGGCCCTGGGGGTCCGTTGGCTGCAGGGAGAATCTGAGGGGAGGGAGAGCAGAGCTGAGGGATCTGCAGCTCCTCCCGAGGAATCTGGGCTGTAACTCCTGGATTTCCCAAATTAATGGGTTCAAATCCCTGCCCTGGGACAGGGACAGCACCCAGGGCACGGCTGGAGCTGGGCCAGGGCAGGCTCAGGCTGCAGAGCAGGGAAAGGTTCTTCCCCCAGAGGTGCTGGCACTGCCCAGGCTCCCCAGGGAATGGGCACGGCCCCGAGGCTGCCACAGCTCCAGGAGCCTTTGGACAGCGCTGCAGGGATGCTCAGGGGGGATTGTTGGGGGTCCGGATCTGTCTGGGCAGATCCAGAAGCTGGATTCTGGGATCCTGTGGGTCTCTTCCACTCAGGATAATCTGAGATTCTATGAAGCACCTGAGGTTGTGGGGCATTCCTGCTTTTCCCCTCACAACAGGATGGTTCTCCAGCTAAAATCCACTGGAACGTGACAGGCTGAGAACACCCCAGAGCCTGGCTGGGCTGAGAACACCCCAGAGCCTGACCCAGACCACCCTCCCTCCCTGCAGCCAAACAAACTCTCCCACAGCTGTGGAGCTCAGAGGCCAAGCCAGGATCACTGCCAGCCCCTGACAAGAGGTGATCTATGAGCAGCTCCGTGTTTGATGGCTCATGGCAGAGAACTCAGCTGAAGGCAAGAAGGGAAACATCAGGAGAAGCAGGGGAGCCCTGCAGGAGGCAGCTCTGTGAGTAACGCTGCCTGCTGAGTAAAGCTTCCACTGCTGCAGAAACAACAATAAATCCAGCCCCACTTCATCCAGGGGACGGAGCAGAGCCCCCTTGGCCTGGCCAAGGCAGAGCTCAGTGTTTCAGCACTCCTGGATGTTTGTTACTGAGGCCCGGGAGAGCCCCTCGCTGAGGAAACAGCTCCTGCATTGACGGCAGGGGGCTGGAGGGGGAAGCGGGGCAGGGAGAGGTGCTGGGGGGCACCAGGGGATGTTTCCATCTGAGCTGGTCCCGCTCACCTTCCCTGAAGCTCTTTGGATCACTGTAAAGCCAAGACCTCCAGTTCTCTGATCATTCCTCAGTTCAGGAAGGACCTGGAGGGGCTGGAGTGTGTCCAGGGCAGGGAATGGAGCTGAAGGGTCTGGAGCCCCAGGAGGGGCTGAGGGAGCTGGAAAGGGGCTCAGCCTGGAGAAAAGGAGGCTCAGGGGGGACCTTGTGGCTCTGCACAGCTCCTGATAGGAGGGGACAGCCAGGGGGGTCGGGCTCTGCTCCCAGGAACGGGGACAGGAGGAGAGGGAACGGCCTCAGGCTGGGCCAGGGGAGGTTTAGGGATGCCTTTGGGACACCGTGGGCTTGGTTTGGGTCACAGATTCATTTTTCTGTTCAAAAAGGGATGATTTGGGGCCAAAAACTGGATCTCTGGGGGTCAGACCCTCCCTGGTGGAACAGCCAGGTTGGGTGAAGGTGGAGGTGACCTGGAGGATGGGTCTGGCTGGAGAATGGAAAGGGAGGTCCTGAAAGATGCACAAGGCACTGAAGAGAATTTCTAGAATTAAAAAAAAAAAAAAAAAGAAAAGGAGAATGAGAAGGAAAATGAAAAGGAAGAAAGGAAAAAGGAAAGTAGAAAAAAGGAAAAATAGAAAAAGAAAAAGAAAAAGAAAAAGAAAAAGAAAAAGAAAAAGAAAAAGAAAAAGAAAAAGAAAAAGAAAAAGAAAAAGAAAAAGAAAAAGAAAAAGAAAAAGAAAAAGAAAAAGAAAAAGAAAAAGAAAAAGAAAAAGAAAAAGAAAAAGAAAAAGAAAAAGGGAACCTTATTAATTTTCAGCCCAGAATTCTCAGATTTTGATTTTCTATGGGAAAAATTATTAAATTTCTTCCAATCTTTGCCCAGGGAACAGGGATTATAATTTTCCTGCCTACCTCTGTCACCCCAGCATTTGCAATCTCTCAGCACTCCCTGCTGGGGGAGGTCCAGGCCTCCCACCCTTCCTGGTGCAGGGAGCACCAGAACAGCCAAACCCAGTGGGGGCCTGGACCCCAGATTTGGGGAGAAAATCCCTAAATCTCCGTGTCCCGTTGGATTTTGGGAGCCTGATCTGAGGCAGAGCTGTAACTGGGTGATCGGTGCAGCTGCCGAGGAGATCTTGGCTTCCTCCCTGGAGAGCTGTAAATCCAGCTGCGGGCCAGGAGGAATGCCAAAAAATCCCTCTGCTCCCCAGCCCGGGCCAGGGAAGCGCATCCAGCGGGCACCGCCGCGGGACAGGGGAGGATCAGCCAGGCTGGGCCCGGTCAGAGGTCCCAAAAACACAACCTGGGCATGTTTAGTCTGGAAGGGCTGCAGGGGAGACGTGATAACAGCTCTGAGCAATGTGCGAGAGGAGGCTCCGCAGGGAGAGCAGACAAAGTGTTCTCTGCATCGTGGGAGGGGTGATTTAGGGTGATTTAGGGTGATTTAGGGTGATTTAGGGTGATTTGGGAAGAAAACCCCAACGGGAGAGTCGGGAAGCCCCAGCTTTGCAAACTGGTGGGGTTTTTATCAGAGGTTGAAGGGTCTGGTGCCCATGGAGGGTGTCACCTGGCAGGGGGTGGCAGAGCCACCTCCTGGGGTGTCCCCAGCCCAGAAATCTCTGAGCTCACAGTTCCTCCTCAGAAATTTTGGGGGTGAGCCCCACCGGTGCCACCGTGATGCCTCACGAATTCCAGGACACAGCCACGGATCCCTGAGCTCCTCAGGGTCATGGGGACAGGGAGGAGGAGCAGGGAGCCCCACCCCGTGTCCTGACAGGGCAAAGGAAGCAGGAGGTGCAGAGGTCACGATGTCACAATGTCACATTGTCCCTGCAGGCACAGCTGCCTGTGCACCCTGCAGGATGCCAGCAAGAAAATCCTCAAAAAAACCCTCTGGACTGGGAAAATCCTGGCTTTCCTGATTTCTGCTGTGTCCCTCTCCCTCCCAGCCACACAGGGCATCCTGTGGGGGCCAGCACTTGCTCCCAGCCCTCACTGGAGAAAGGATCAAAGTCTGGAACCAGTAGGGAAAACCCGTGTGGGTTTGATGGGAAAGTGCTTTGGGAGTGGAACTGGAGCTGGGTGGTTCCTAAAATCAGGGAAAATGAGGGAGAGCACGAAATAACACATCCAGTAAAAACTGGAGTAATTATTGCTCCTTGGGGACATGGGCAGGACAGGGTGACACTGCCTGGGCCCGTGGCACTGGTGACAAAATGTCACCAGCAGCTCGATTTCAGAGCCACGTGGGTTTGACGGGAAAGTGCTTTGGAAGCCAAACTGCAGTTGGGTGGTTCCTAAAATCAGGGAAAAATGAGGGAGAGTCCACAATATCACATCCAGTGGTCACACAAGATGGTGGCACCGCCTGTCCCAGCCACCCACGGGCCCGTGGCACTGGTGACAAAGCACCACCAGCACAGCAGGTCTGATCCCAGCTGGATCTCACCCTCCTGGGCCAGCACCGGGCACTGCTCCTTCCCAGAGCTGCTGCCCCCCTGCCCGTGCCTCAGGGCAGGGACTCTGAGCGTGTTCCCTCAGCTCTGCTGTTCCCAAATCCCGGCCAGGAGCACAAACATCCATCTGCAGCTGTCTCTGGGAGCCCAGGACGTCACCAGGAGGGAGCTGGCTGCTCTCCACGCCCAGGCACACGAGGAGCAAACAATTGCTCCGGTTCTGAGCGGGGCTGCACAAACCATCAGGCACCTCATTAATCTTGTGGTTAATTCTCTGCAGGAGGCTGGCTGCGAGGAGGAATAAATTCTCCATTTTAATTACAGGAGGAATAACAAGAGTGGCCTTTCCAACTCCTTTTCGTGCCTTGCTGGTGGCAGCCTGTTGTCAAAGTTGTTGTCCCTTGGTGGTTTTCCCTTGTTTTTCTGAGCCCTGCACAGCCAGGGAGCACAGACCAGCACTGATTCCACCACATCCTGAAATCAGGGCCTCCTAAATCCTGGAGAAACCCAGGAAACTCCCTGGACACCAGCTCAGCCTCCTCCAGCTCCTCACCACCACCAGGCACCCCTGAGGCTGTAAAAGCTCCAAATCTCCATCTCTGCCCTCTTCTCCCTCACAGGGAGCTGGGAATGGCTCAGGGAGCTCGGGCTGGAGCGAATCCCAGTGCTCTGAGTGATGTCTCCAAGCTCTGAGCTCCAGGAAGGGCGCTGGCAGGGCTTGGCAAAGGTCACAGCTTCACTTTTCCTGGGCTTCATCCCAGCTTTTGGCCTTTGCTAGAGCACATTCTGGACCCAGTCAAACTGCCCCAGCACAGCTCTGGCCCTCATTCTGCCCGGCACTCCCGGCTCCAGGCAGGGCTGGAAGCACCCCAGACCTGCTGGGATGGCATCAGCTGGGCAGTGCCCTTGTCCCAGCCCCAGGAACAGGCATTTCCCCCTTTGGGACCTTCCTTTCTCTTCCTCTCCTCGTCTCCTCTGCTCTAAGAACTGACTTTGACCTGGCAAAATAAAGTGCAGCCACTGCTGGAACGGGGCTGAGCTCGACACCCCCTGTCCTGCCTCATCATGGGGCCATTCTGTGGTGGTGGGGACTGTCTTGGGTTATGTAACCAAAAAAAAAGTGTATTCTATTTCATCTGCAGAAAGCAGTTGGGGATGGTTTCTTTTTCCTTCATCTCTTGTAACTCCAGGGGAGGAGGGCGGATGCCTTCTGATCACAGCCCAGCTGTTAAACCAGGTGGGGCAGTGTTTGTGATCTCTGTCACCACTGCCCACCCTCGGGGATATCTTCTGTTCATGGGCCATTGAGGCTCACCAGGGACTGACACATTCCATCATCCATTGGGAGATGGAACACCCAGGGGGAGGAGCCAACCATTCCCTGCCCAGATAAAAATGGGGACACAGGGACCCCAGACATTCCTCTTTGCCACTGGATTCCCAGAGGAAGAGCGGACTCATCTCACCAGCACTGGACTCATTCTACAGGATCATCTCTGTGTCCCAGAGCATCCCTGGGAACACTTTGGGCATTGTGGGCTTTAAAATGATCTCCAGCAAGCAGAGGAATCTCCCCATTAATTTTTGGATAATTAGATATATTCAGATAATTAGATATTATATAATATATATTATAGCTTATATATTATATAATAATATATATGAAATATAAAAATATATATCATTTATATAATATATCATATATATTGTATATATACTATAATAGATAATTAGAAAAAGTATATTAAAGCATATAAAAAATCAGCTGCAAATATGGAGAATTAACACATTCACATCATATAATTAATATATCAACACTAATCACCTTAGGCAGTTGAAATAACACCTTTCTAAACTATCATATACTTATAACTTACAAAAAAAGGTGCCTGATTTCCCAGTGCTCCCAGGACCCCGGAGATGAAAGCAGGAAACACCGACCCTGGGGACAAACAGCACCCAGAAATGCTGGGAGGAGGATTCACCACTGGATTTCCCCCCTCTCCACGTGGGTTCAGGCACCCAGGATGCTCCCAAACCCCTTTTGCTCCTCAAAGATCCCCAGGAACAAGGCACAGCAGAGAAATCCCTGGAGTTTTTCCAGGGGAGTTTTTCCCCTCTCTCGCAGCACATGGGAGATGCCCCAGCCAGAGGCGCAACACCAGGCACAGCTTTTGGCACGGAAAAAGAAAACAGTTTGATTTTTCCAGGGCTTTTTTTCCCTGCTCCTTTGGATCCACCACGTTCATCACGAGGCTCTGTGGCCACCGCGGGTCTCACCAGAGAGGGGGAAGTGCCTCACACACGCCTGGAAAGGGGCAGGTTGGAGCTTTCCTCCACCCCGTGTCCACAGACACCTCATTTCTGAGCACCACGGGCCTTTCTGGCCGCACTGGCCCTGGGGCCGTGGCCCCCTCACTTCATCCCAGGGAAGCAGGCGATGATGATGATGATGATGATGATGATGTGCTGATCCCAAGCTCCAGGGAAAAAGGCAATTATTTGTTTTGGAGCAAACACGGAAAACTTGAGCAGCGCAGCCTCAAAGGCCAGCGGGCAGACACCAGGAGAGCAGCAAACAGAGGGTTGTTTTTGCCAGCTTTTCTTGCATAATGGCTGGGTTTTTTTGCCAGATTGGGCTTGCAGGGCTTGGGTGCTGCCCTTGGACGCTTCCAAACTTCCCGATGAGCTGGGACTTGGCTGGGGCTCACCCAGGAGAGCCAACCCTGCAGCAAATCCTGTCACCTCATCAGCTAATTTTAACAGCAACCAAGATCTTGGCTTTGGAGTTGGTCTTACGATATTTAAGGAGGAGGTGGGGGGAGTGTCACTCATTACTTCTGAAATTTTGGCTCAACAAAGCAGATTTTTTTTTGCCTCTTTCTCCCCTCACAAAGGTAAGGGGGGGATAATTTTCCTAAACTCCTCTCCCGGGGTGAATTTACTGCAGGGTTAAATGCTGTGGTGCTTCACACAGGGCTTTGGAAAGTCAGGAAGAGAGCCAAGGGTTGGATTTGGGGGGAGTGTTCTGTGCTGGGGTGGAAAGGAGGGGAAGAGGCCTGGTTTGAGATTGTCACCGTGCCATGGACACCAGCCCAGCCTGGCCCTGCCCGTGTTCAACACCTGCAGGGGTCCTGCAGGATGTGGCCTTGGTGATCTGAGCTGTCCTGGAGCCAGGAGGGACAGCCCTGCCCTGGGGGCACCAGGAACAGCCAGGCCAGGCCAGGGAGGGACTGCCCTGCTCTGCTCTGGGCTGGGGCGGCCTCACCTCCACTGCTGGGGGTACTCTGGGTGCCTCAATCTAAAACTGAGCCATTACAGAGTGTCCAGAGGGTGGGGAAGGGTCTGGAGGGGCAGCTGAGGGCTCTTGGTGTGTCCAGCTGGAGCAGAGCACACTGAGGACAGAGCTCAGGGATCTGCAGCTCCTCCCGAGGGGCAGCTCCCATCCCTGCCCTGGGACAGGGACAGCACCCAGGGCACGGCTGGAGCTGGGCCAGGGCAGGCTCAGGCTGCAGAGCAGGGAAAGGTTCTTCCCCCAGAGGTGCCGGCACTGCCCAGGCTCCCCAGGGAATGGGCACGGCCCCGAGGCTGCCACAGCTCCAGGAGCCTTTGGACAGCGCTGCAGGGATGCACAGGGGGGATTGTTGGGGGTCTGGGCAGGGGCAGGAGTTGATGGTCCCTGTGATCCCTGTGGGTCCCTCCATCCCAGGATATTCTGTGGCTCTGAGTGTCTCTGAAGGGTGACAGTGGCACTGTCCCTGCAGTAGTCAGGGATAACAAACCCGGCCTCTCAGGGGTGTTCTGAAGGATTTCTTTCCTCCCCTGTTGATTTCTCAGGATGTTTTCAGGAACTCAACCCCCTTGGCCTCCCTGGTGCTCCAGGCTGCAGAGGGGACAGCACAAAGTGGTTCCAGCTGGGTGCAAATCCCTCCAGCAGCTTCAGCATCCCTTCCATCCCTCTGCCCAGTCCCTGGGCTCTGAGATTATCCCTGACAGTGCCCAAGGCCAGGCTGGACACTGGGGCTTGGAGCAGCCTGGGACAGGCTGAGGTGTCCCTGCCATGGCTGGGGTGGCACTGGGTGGGATTTAAGGTCCCTTCCCACCCAAGTCACTCTGGAATTCCCTGCAGCAGCAGCAGCAGCTCCTGGCCCAGGTCTTCCCATGTGGGTCCAGCCATGCCTTTCCATGGATATCTGCAGCTGATGGGATGCAGGAGCCCCCAAATCCAGCTGCTGACTCCAAGATCTGCCTTTCAAACCCTCCTCTCCCTCATTTCCCCAGTGCTCATTTGTCATTTGGAAAATGAAATTTTAAAAGGCTGGGATTTTTTTTTTATGTAACTCAAATTTGATGGAAGAATCCTGAATTTCCAAAGGCACTTGGGGGTTCTGGAGCTGCCCAGTCACCAAGGCTGCCCCAAGAATCTGCTGCTGCCCTGAGGGTGTCACCCAACACCCGCTGAGAAAGGGGCACCAAAGGAGAGAAACACCTCCAGGAGAAATTCCCAAATTGCTTTTCTGCAGGTAATAGGTTAAGTACAGATAGGGGGTTTGGACTTGAGAGGAAATCCAGCCATTCCTGGGGGTTCTTTTCCTCTTTTTTCTGCTCCTGTGTGCTCAGGGAAGGGTTTAGAGACAGTGAAAAATTCACTTTTTAATGGGACACTTCTTCTCTCTCCTATTCCCACCTCTCTACACATGAAGACAGTGAAATCCTTTGCTTCCCACAGCTAAAAGAATCCAAATCATGACCTTTTCTTCACAAAAATATCAATTTTTAACTGCCTAATAATAATTTTTTTTCTCCATTGAAAGCTACAAGTGAAAGGCCCTGGAGGATGCTTAGAACTGGAACTCTTAAAATGACTTGAAAAATATAAAATACATCATTAAAAAAACTTAAAACAACTTTTCCAGACTGGAAGAAATCTGCAGTTATCCCAGGCCTCCCTGATTTTTTCTTTTTTCTTTTATCTTTAGGCTTAAACCAATGGTGCTTTATCCCTTCCCAAGGAAAATGGGAACATTTTCCTTAGGAAAATGCTTTCCAAAGAAAAAAAAAAAAAAAAAAGAGATAAATGCCAGAGGAAGAGGCTGGAAATGTGAGCTCCTCAGAGCAGCCCTGAACAGGTGGAATTCTGCTCAGCTCCATTGGTTTCTGTGCTGCAGAATGTTTTTTCTTCACAAAAATACAATTTTAACTGCCTAATAATAATTTCTTTTGCCCCATTAAAGGCTATAAGTGAAAAAAAGGTCCAGGAGGATGCTTAGAACTGGAACTCTTAAAATGATTTGAAAAACATAAAATGTATCACTAAAAAGCCCAAAACAACTTTTCCAAACTGGAAGCAATCTGCAATTATCCTCAACTTTTCATTTTTAATTTTATCTTTAGGCTGAAACCAATGGTGCTTTAGCTCTTCCCAAGGGGGAAAAAAAAAGAAATATCAATGCAAGAGGAAGGTGGCTGGAAATGAGGAATTCCTGGGAGCTGCCCTGAACGGGTGGAATTCTGCTCAGCTCCGTTGGTTTCTGAGCTGCACCAGTTAGTGCTGGCTGAGGAGCCTTCCCTGAGTTTCTCCCTTCTCTGATTTTTTCTTTAATTGCTGTTTCTGGCTCTAATTGTGCAGGAGGCCCATTAATATTCCCCAGTAAATCAGGGATTCACTGGAGCAGCTGCAGGGTCCTGGCCTATTAAGGAGCCCTGAAACTCCCCTTGGAAAGCTCTGCTTGGAGTTATAATTTTAATTTCCATCATTTATGCTGAGATTTTCTCTAATGGAGCATCCACCTCGGGCTGGTTTTGCTTTTCAAGGGGCGAGGGAGGGAGGGAACTTCAGCCAAAACAATTCAGCAGTTTCGATGAACAGAGTTAGAAGGAAAAAATTCTCTTGTTTTCCCCAGCCTAGTGATTCCAGCCAACTTTTGTCCAAAATTTGTGACCTCCCCATGCTTCCCATGGGGGACTTTTTTCCCATTAGAGGGATCCAGATCCCAACAGCAGAGTCCTGGCTTCCCCCTGCCCTCGAGGATTTGCCAGTTCGGGGTCTTGAACGTGAAAAATTTGGAGTTAAATCCACTGGGAACAAGGGGCAGGGTGGAGCATGGAAATGGGAACAGAGTTAAAGACATAGGGATATCCACAGGGATTTGGGATTGGGATGGACATGGAGCTGGTGGGGTGGAAATGGAAAAGGGAACAATTACAGATATGCTGGGATAGCCACAGGGATTTGGGACTGGGGAAGTGGAAAGGGATGGAAACAGAGCTGGTAGGGATGGAAACAGAGCTGGTAGGGTGGGACATGGAAATTGGGAACAGTTATAGACATAGGAATATCCACAGGTATTTGGGATTGGGAAGGGCAGGGGATGAAAATGGAGCTGGTGGGGTGGGAGATGTGATTCCATCCAGGATCAGCTGCACAAAGGGATTGGGAAGAGGTGCACAGGGAAAAACTCCTGGGGTGGGAGCCAGGGCACAGGGAGGGAGCATCCAGGGAAGAGAAAGGTGTGAACAGTGCCAGGGATTCAGGGATGCTCCAGCATGGCAGGGAGAGGGCAGGGAAGAGGCTGCAGCTTCATTGGATCATGGAGTAGGAAAATGGGTAAGATTCCCCTACACAGCCAAGCCAGGGAGGGCCAAGCCCTGCTCCTTTCCTTCTTTTTAGGACCATTTTCCCTCTTTTTAGGACCATTTCCACTCATTTTAGGACAGCTGGAGATAGGCTGGATGCCACTTCCATGATTCTGTGCATTTTATTTTGTTATCAGTCAATAAATCCCCGTGTTCACAGTTGGGATTTGTGAAGCAAAACACTTCAAAGTCATGAAAATAACTATAGGGGGAAAAAATCATAAAATATGAAGCAATATTTGAGAATTCCACACTCGGATATTCATGTTTTCCAACAACAAATCTGCTCGCAGACGATTTTTTTCCAAGAGATGTTGCAATCTGTATTTTTGGCATTCAAAAAAAGTGTTCCAGGAACAAAGTCCTTGTGAGCTCCAGCCAGTTTTATCCTCAGATTATAAATGGGAAATTGAGGCCGGGGGATGAGGAGTTCCCCATGGTCCATGAGCCTGGAATTCCCACTGTTATCCCAGTAAAACCAGTTTAAACTGAATAAAACTCCCCAGCAGAGGTGAGCGCTGCCTTTTATCTCCCATCAGATGCTAAAAGTTCCCTTTCAAACTCAAATCCATTCCTTGCTCCTACTTCACTTGGGGAGAAATGGGAATTCTCACTGATCACAGAGGAAATTGCTTTCCCTTTTGTTAGGAATAATTGGGAATGCAATTCATCCCCCCTTCCCTTAATTACAAATGCAGGAGGATCCATTAGCCTCATTAAATATTTATTGTTCCAGCCTAGGTAGGAAGGAGCACAGCCCTGGAAGTGCAGCCTTGGAAATCCACCCCTGTTTTCCAGAGCAATCATTTCATCTCGGATCGCTTTCCCCACTCAACCTGCAGCACAAATCCGACGGGATTTTATAAACTTTTACTGCTACCGGCTTTGGGGCTGCAGGAACCTGGAATTTCAGCCTCTTGGCTTGGAGATCAAGAGTGAAACTGAAGTGGGGAAGATCCCCGTGCGAGGCTGGGATTTATTTTGTGGGGTTGTCTGTAAATCAAGGACAATTTAATGTCCATGCTGCGCGTTCCCGCCTAGAGTTTGTGGTGGAGCCATCCAGAATTTGAGTCATGTGTGAAATATTTCTGTCCATCTGCTCCACCAGGAGAAGAACAGCTCTTCCAAGAGCTGCTTTTGTCCATAATGAATCTCCAAGGAAAGCCCAGCAGATGTGGAGGGTGGGTGCTCCACGCAGACCTTCGGCCACGTCCTGCATTGTTCACCCAGGACCTCGGCTCCGAGGAAGATTCCCAGAATTCTTGGATTGCTTCAACTTGAAGCAACTGAGAAAACATCTTGGGCTGTTTGACCCGCTGGGTCATGAAAATAAATATTTGGAAGGAAGGAATTTCTGTGGGACATTTCCCAAATCCAAGGGTTGGTGTGTTGCTGTGGTGCACGAGGGGACAGGTCTGTGTTGTGTCCGTGGTAGGGGGACATGGGGACAGGACCATGGTGGCTTTTTCAGCAATTGCTGTTCCTCAAGAGGAGCTGCAGAAAGATTAGGGGGGAAGGAGGAGGAGAAGGAGGAGGAGAAGGAGAAGGAGAAGGAGAAGAAGAAGGAGGAGGAGGAGGAGGAGGAGGAGGAGGAGGAGGAGGAGGAGGAGGAGGAGAAGGAGGAGGAGGAGGAGGAGGAGGAGGAGGAGGAGGAGGAGGAGGAGGAGGAGGAGAAGGAGAAGGAGAAGGAGAAGGAGAAGGAGAAGGAGAAGGAGAAGGAGAAGGAGAAGGAGAAGGAGAAGGAGAAGGAGAAGGAGAAGGAGAAGGAGAAGGAGAAGGAGAAGGAGAAGGAGAAGGAGGAAAGGGAGGAAAAGGAGAAAAAGGACCAAATGAAAGAGAGGGAGAGGGAGAGCGAGAGCGAGAGGCATCTGGAGGCCCCAGCAGCGCTGGAGTTTTGTCCCGATGGATTCTGTGTGTCCAGAATGAGAAACCCACCCTCATGATGGACTTGAGGGCTCTGTGGGTGAGGGAATCGAAGGGTGAGAGGAGGACAAATCTCCTCCCTGGGGATGATTCTGTGGGCTGGGGAGCCACGGGGGTGAAACTGGGAACTCAGAAACACGGGAATGGGAGAACACCTCTGCTCCCTCTCTGGATGACACGAGACAGGACAGGCAGGAGGTACAAACCACGCAGGGCTCAGGGCTGCCTCAGAGCAAACTGTTCCAGCAGGGGCAGGGTGGAGGGGCAGCGAGACAAGAACTGCACTCGTTGGGAATGAAAATCCTCTCCGGGATGAAAAGGGGTCTCACTGCTCTGTTTCCTCTGGCAGCGAGTGGAGAATCCTTACAAAACTTGAGAAGTCCTGAAAACCCTGACAAATGCCTAAAAACCCTACAGACCCCTACAAACCCTGATAAAACCCTACAAACCCCTACAAACACCTACAGAACCTGACAAACCCCTACAAAACCTGAAAAACACTGAAAAACCCCTACAAACCCCAAAAAAACCCCGAAAAACCCTAACAAACCCTAAGAAACCCTGACAAACCCTGTCAAACCCTTTCAAACCACTACAAGCCCCAAACTCTTCTCCATAAATGAACTTGGGGTGTTCTCCTGGGGTCACCTTTACTGCTCAGCAGTTGTGAGGGCCAGGAAAAGGGGAAGGAAACCCCTGGGCTCTTGACAGCCCTGGGTTCAGGTTTTCCAAGGTTTCCTTTCCAAACCCCCGCTCTGCAAGCAACACTCAGGCTTATTCCATCAATCTCCCAACACCTGAGGCAGCTGGGCCCAGAAAATCTGGGAGAATTTTCAATTCCAGGTGGAATGGTGGGAGAATCAGGAACTGTTCCCTCATCCCCATGAAGCCAGAGCATTATTTCCATTAATGCCACTTGAGAGGGGGCGTTTGTTGTCCCCTGGCTCTGCCCAAGTTGTGTTTCTGGTTTAAACACCTTTTTAAAGGGTTTAAAGCTGGACTCCAAACCTGCTCCTAGCTCTGCTGCCCACCAGTTTTATCCTCAGATTATAAATGGGAAACTGAGGCCCGGGGATGGGAAGTTCCCCATGGTCCATGGGCCCAGAATTCCTGCTGTTATCCCAATAAAACCAGCTTAAACTGAATAAAACTCCCCAGTAGAGGTGAGCACTGCCTTTTATCTCCCATGAGATGCTAAAAGTTCCCTTTCAAACCCATTCCTTTCCAAATCCATTCCCTGCTCCAATTCCACCACGTTGGAGCACGTGGAGCCTTCTTTGCCCCAGGGTCACTGCAGAGGCCGAGGGCTTGGAACTGCTCTGGGAAGAGTCAGTTTGGATTTCTGTGTCTGTTAAAGGAAAAAAAGCAAAAGATCCTGTCTGGGATTGTCGTGCAGTTTGCCTTTGGATAGGCAGGAATTCAGCCTGGCCTGGAGAGGGATTTGTAGTCATGGAAGGGACCCTAAATCCCACCCAGTGCCACCCCTGCCATGGCAGGGACCCCTCCCCCTGTCCCAGGCTGCTCCAGCCCCAGGGTCCAGCCTGGCCTTGGGCACTGCCAGGGATCCAGGGGCAGCCACAGCTGCTCTGGCAATTCCAGCCCAGCCCCTGCCCACCCTGCCAGGGAACAATTCCTGCCCAATCTCCCAGCCAGCCCTGCCCTCTGGCACTGGAAGCCATTCCCTGGCTCCTGTCCCTGCAGCCCTTGTCCCCAGGCCCTCTGCAGCTCTCCTGGAGCCCCTTCAGGCCCTGCCAGGGGCTCTGAGCTCTCCCTGGAGCCTTCTCCTCTCCAGGGGAGCACCCCCAGCTCTCCCAGCCTGGCTCCAGAGGAGCTCCAGCCCTGCAGCAGTTCCAGGGGCTCCTCTGGGCTCTCCAGCAGCTCCAGGAGCTGCCAGTGTTGGAATTCTGAGCTCTGCAGGTGGGGAATCACCTGAGTGGGGCAGAGGGGAGGATCCCCTCTCTCACCCTGCTGCCCACGGTTGGGGTGAGCTCAGGGCAGGGGCAGAACTTCCTGCTGGTTCTGCAGCCTGTCCTGAGAAACTGTGAGGGGCTTTTTTGGGGATCTGTTGGGTTGTGGACAGTTTCTCCCTGTTCCCACCTGGTTTGGGGAGGGGGAACACGGCAGAGCTTGGAGACCTCCTCCATCCCTGTCCCCTCCTCCTGACCTGGCGGATCCAAACCAAACACACGGAGGCACAGCTTTTTTGGGAGCAGGGCTGTTGGCACACACACTGCAAACACACATCAAAGACCCCTGAAAGGCTCCTGAAAGCTGCCCCTGATTTCTCCTGGCTCCGAGGGCCGCTTCCTCCTCGCTGGCCGGGTGACAATTTCCTTCCAGGACCTGTTGCTGGGTGAAACAGCGAGATTTTATCAGCTCCCACTGCGCTCCCCAGGTGTGGCAGGCACAGCTGGCTTGGCTCTGCAGCTCCCAGAACACTTTCTGAGCACTCCTAATTGAATTTTCCGACAGTTGTTATCTCTCATCTGCAAACACCTCCAGCCTGACACTCCGTATCCTGCGGGTGAGGGGAGCAGCGGTGAAATCAGCACTGCCAAAGTGGAAGTTTCCTGCTGGAGCTGCAATGAAGCCTCCAGGGCTCTGTCCTGATGTGACTCCAGATACTGAATCCTTCCAGCAACTTGGGAAACTGCTCAGAGCCCAGCATGAGATATTCCTCCTCCAGGTGACTCTTTCCAGCTGTGCTATCCCAGTCCTCACTGCCTCCAGGAATTCTTCCTCCTTCTCCTCCTCACTGCTGCTTTTCCCTGTGACTGGTAGCAGTCAGATGAGTTCTTTCACATCTTCAACACCCCTGGAAGTGCCCAAGGCCAGGTTGGACAGGGCTTGGAGCCACCTGGGATAGTGGGAGGTGTCCCTGCCATGGCAGGGGTGGGACTGGGTGGGATTCAGGGTCCCTTCCAACCCAAACCGTCCCAGAATTCTGGGATTCACAGGGGCTGTTTTCAGTTCACACTGCTGGAATGTGCTGCAGTCCTGTGAGGAGGGGCTGAGGGAGCTGGGAAGGGGCTCAGCCTGGAGAAAAGGAGGCTCAGGGGGGACCTTGTGGCTCTGCACAACTCCTGACAGGAGGGGACAGCCGGGGGGGTCGGGCTCTGCTCCCAGGGAACAGGGACAGGAGGAGAGAGAACGGCCTCAGGCTGGGCCAGGGGAGGCTCAGGGTGGGCAGCAGCAGGAATTTCCCCATGGAAAGGGAGCTCAGGAATGGGAACTGCCCAGGGAGGTTTGGAGTGCCCATCCCTGGAGATGCCCAAGGAATTCCTGGATGTGGCACTCAGGGCTCTGGGCTGGGGACAAGGTGGTGTCAGATCACGGATTGGATGTGCTGATCCCAAAGGTCTTTTCCAGCCCAGCTGATTCAAGGATCCTGGGATTCTGTGAGGTCCCTGCTGGCAGCAGCTGCCCTGGGCAAAGCTGACAGACAGCCTGGGCTTTGCTTCCCGACATGGAACACGCTGTGCCAGACAGAGCCTGGTGGGGCTGAGGTTCGCACATCCCCAAAGGAGTTTGGATGGAAGATCCAAGTGAGATAACACTTTAACTGGAAATAACAGCAGCAGAGAAATCAACAAACTCCAGGCCTTGGAGCCTGTTCCTTCATTTCCATCAAATCCAGCTTATTCCTCTAAAACTGTCTGGAGCAGAGCATTGTTTGTTTTTTGTTTTTTGTTTTGTTTTTGTGGGGGTTTTTTTATCCCAGAAGACACCACAAGCAGTTTCTGGTTCAAATTATGAGGTAATAAAACAAACCCCACCACGATGCTGTTTGTTACTAATTATGGGACTTATGTTTTGGTGTCAGCAGCTCCCAGCTTCAATCCACTGGCAGTAAAAACAACCCAAAAGCAATTCAGGTCAGATTTTACAAGCCTTTAAACACATTATCTCTGATTCCAGTCAAATCATCACTCCTGGATGATATTCCTATAAGACACGGTCAGCAGATGTTCCTGAGTGGGAATCCAGCTGTTTTCTCTGCTGGTGTATGGACAGATGTGACTTTATCATTAATCTTACCTCATGCCCAGGGGTGGAATTTGAATTTTGGGAGGCAGGATGGCAGCAGAAGTGGACCCAGCAGGGTGTTTAGACAGGGTAAGAAGTGGCTCATTTCACATGATGGGAGTGGTGGCACTGGATGTTCCCAAGGATAAAATGCCCTGGAGCCCTCAAGGTGGCTCTAGGAGTGGTCACAGAGCCCTGCTGGACACAGGAAGGGCCAGATTCTGATGCCTTTGTGGAATTATAAAATCAGCAAGGTTGGAAAAGCCCTCTGAGATCGTCGAGTCCAACCTTGAACCCAGCACTGACCGTGTCCCCAAGTGCCACATCCACATTCTAAATCCCTCGAAGGATGGGGACCCCACGACTGCCCTGGGCAGCTGTGCCAGGGCTGAGCAATGCTTCCCATTGAAGAGAAATTCTCCCATTGGGAGAATTTTTCCCAAGTACCCAACCTGAGCTTTGCCCGGGGCAGCTACTGCCAGCAGGGACCTCACAGAATCCCAGGATCTCTGAATCAGCTGGGCTGGAAAAGACCTTTGGGATCAGCACATCCAATCCGTGATCTGACACCACCTTGTCCCCAGCCCAGAGCCCTGAGTGCCACATCCAGGAATTCCTTGGGCACCTCCAGGGATGGGCACTCCAAACCTCCCTGGGCAGTTCCCATTCCTGAGCTCCCTTTCCATGGGGAAATTCCTGCTGCTGCCCACCCTGAGCCTCCCCTGGCCCAGCCTGAGGCCGTTCCCTCTCCTCCTGTCCCTGTCCCCTGGGAGCAGAGCCCGACCCCCCCGGCTGTCCCCTCCTGTCAGGAGCTGTGCAGAGCCACAAGGTCCCCCTGAGCCTCCTTTTCTCCAGGCTGAGCCCCTTTCCAGCTCCCTCAGGAATTCTCCAGCCCCTTCCCAGCTCCGTTCCCTGCCCTGGACTGGCTCCAGCCCCTCAATGTCCTTCTTGTCCTGAGGGACCCCAAACTGAGCCCAGGACTGGAGATCCTGGCCTTGGCAGGGCTGGGTTAACAGTTGGACTCGATGATCTCAGAGGGATTTTCTGACCTTAATGATTTTATTATTCCAACCGTGGCCACAAAGGGTTGTTGTGCGGATGGATTTGGGATTTGGAGCTTTGAGGGGCTCCTCAGGGAATGTTGTCCCTGAGGTCACAGACCTTCTGCCAGGAGGATTTGGCTCTGCAGGATGAGGCATCTGAAGCCATCAGCCCATGCTGGGAGGTACCAGGGGACAGAGGATTGGGCAAAATCTTTTTTTTTTTTTTTTTTTTTTTTTTTTTTTTTTTTTTTTTTTTTTAGTTCCAGAAATGGTCATTGCCATCACTCCACACTGGAAAAGTTTAACAATATCAACCTCCCTGCTCTGTATCCACAAAAAAAAACAACCCATGAATGCTGCCAGAGCTGGCCTGGAAGCCATGGCCTGGTTTCACACCTCGGTTTTCCCTCTTGGATGGCCCCAGTTGCTCCACCAGCCCCCCACAGCTCCCTCGGGGGGATTTCAAGGCACTCCTCGGGGTAGGAACAGATTTCCTGGAACTCTTCCAGTCCCTGTGGCTGTGGGCACAGAGGAGGCCCTGCAGATGTCCGTGTGCAAGGAAAACCCTTCCAGCTGCTCCCAGGACAGCCCTGCTCCAAGGGCTGGGCTGTCTGAGGGTGGGGATCAGGGGGGACACAACCCAAAGGGAAACCTTCGAGGTTTCCCTCTCCAGGTTGTTCCCTGACATTGCTGGCAGCCCAAAGCACCACAGGCCACTGTCCCTGCCTCCATCTGGCCTGGAAAAGGCTCCTTTTAGCCCAGAATCCTGGGATTTACTGCCAAGCCCTGAGCAAGGCCAGCTGGTCCTGCTGGGCTGAGCTGCTGGAGCAGAGGAGAGGATGGAGCAGCCCTGTCCTGAGCCTCCATCCCTGTGCTGAGCCTCCATCCTGGGGAAGGGAAGGGAAGGGAAGGTTTGGGAAGGGAAGGTTTGGGAAGGTTTGGGAAGGTTTGGGAAGGGAAGGTTTGGGAAGGTTTGGGAAGGTTTGGGAAGGTTTGGGAAGGTTTGGGAAGGTTTGGGAAGGTTTGGGAAGGGAAGGGAAGGAGGAAGGGAAGGGAAGGGAAGGGAAGGGAAGGGAAGGGAAGGGAAGGGAAGGGAAGGGAAGGGAAGGGAAGGGAAGGGAAGGGAAGGGAAGGGAAGGGAAGGGAAGGGAAGGGAAGGGAAGGGAAGGGAAGGGAAGGGAAGGGAAGGGAAGGGAAGGGAAGGGAAGGGAAGGGAAGGGAAGGGAAGGGAAGGGAAGGGAAGGGAAGGGAAGGGAAGGGAAGGGAAGGGGATGCCCATGTGTTTGCCATTAGGCTGCCCCAGCCTTTCCAGGGCTGGATCCACAGATCCTAGGGAAGCAGAGCTGCCAACAGCATCACCAGGAATGACTTCAGCCCCCTCTGGCAGCCAAGTCTGGCTGGCTCGGGAGGGCTCCCTGGCTCTGCAGCTCTGTGCTGGTGGTTTGAAGGAGCTGAGCAGCTCTGCAGGGAGCTGATGTGCTGCTGGCTCCCAGCCTTCACTGGGGGGTTGGAAACTCCCAGGATGGGCCCCTCAGGACCAGTCCTGGGGAATTTTATTAGCAAATAAACCCACCCTTGGTGCTCAGTGCTCAGGATAAAACCTCTTTTCTGGGAGCTGAGCTCAGGGGGTTTATTTGCTGAGGGAAAAGGCACCTTCTATGGAAATAATGTTTTCTGCTGGGAAGATAAGAAGCAATTTCAGGTCAGGAAAGTGTTTAGGTGGAAAATTCCTCCCCGGTTGGAAAGGTTCCCCTGATCTCCCTGGAGACTGGGCCGAGTTGGGAAGGGGAAAAGAGCAGCAGAGATTTGAACCCAGCTCTAAAAGAGGCTCCCAAAGCAGAGCAGCTCCCTCCCCATCGCCCCAGGGGCTTCATGGAAATGTGGATTGCTCCGGAGCAGATTGCACGTGGGAAGAGCAGGATGGGGAGAGGAAGATAAATGTGGAGATGGACTGTGGAGAGACACAGCGAGCTGTCGGTTCATCTTCTGGCAAAACAGCTCCCTGCTCTCTTCCCTGCCCTTTCCATGGGGGAATTTGGCCCAGGGTGGCAAAAGGAGGGTGACTGTGGCACGTGACAGAGCAAAATCACGTTTATAGGAACCCTGTGCATAAGCAAGGTGGTTTTCTGCCACACCTGCTATTCCAAGGCTGCTGACAGGGAATGGGAAGGTGAAAAAGTCCCTTAAATCCACCATTTCTCCCCATTTTCTGTGCAGGAGCAGAGTCTGCTGCAGAGCTCCGAGGAACAGGGAGGAGCCATTCCCATCCCACTGCTCCTTCCCTCTGACCTGGGGAGGAACAAGGATTTTTAGAGAGGTTTGCCCTGGTTTGGAGCATGAGGGTGCTTCAGTGCCTCCTCCCACAGGAGCAGGACTGCCCCCATTCCTAGAGGATGCCTGACACCTGCAGGCATGAGCCTCTCACCTTCTCTAAGACTCCAAAGCTTCTCCTCACCACTGAGTAGCAGTGGAGGTTCCAGAACCGCTTCCCAAAATTGCCTGAGGAAGAATGGATTTGGTTTTGCTGGTTCATGGACAGTTATTGGCCCTGTTGGGCCTGTCCTCAGAGCCATCTGCACACTGGCTGGGACAGCCTGGCTGTCACCCTCACCAGAGAGCTGCTGAGCTGCCAGGGGAGCCGGAGAGCCTAGGAGAAATGTCTGGAGAACTCAGAGCCATGGACGTGGATGAAAAGGAGATTTTCTGGAAGGCAGGAGGAGGCCTGGGAAGGACACGGTGGCCCTGGAAGGAACATGGCACTGCCAACACAAACAGCTGGGTCTCAGCAAGGTTATTCCAGAGGTGGAGCACAGCATCCCCACCCCAGCTCATGGAAATGCTCCAAATCAGGGCCCTGTTTGTGCCTTGTCCATGTCTGGAGGCTTTCCACACATCCATCCCCCCAGTGGAGGCAGGGGTCACTCGTCCCTTGCCAGTGTCCGTGTTTGAGCTGCTGGAAGAAAGTTCCTGCTGGGGTTCCTGGAGACAGGCTGCTTGTTTTACATCCATGCACAACTGTCCTCATCCACGTGTGTGTCCACGTTTACGGATGTGTGTCCGCTGTGGATGTGTGTCTGTATTTATGGATGTGTGTTCACATTCAGGACATGTGTCCAAGGTCATGGATGTGTGTCCATGTTCATGGCTGTGTGTCCATGTTCATGGATGTGTGTCCATGTTCATGGATGTGTGTCTGTGTTCATGACTGTCTGTCCATGCTCACAGATGTGTGTCCATGTTCATGGCTGTCTGTCTGGGTTCATGGCTGTCTGTCCATGTGTCCATGTTCATGGCTGTCTGTCCATGTTCATGACTGTCTGTCCATGTTCATGGCCATCTGTCCATGTTCATGACTGTCTGTCCATGCTCACAGATGTGTGTCCATGTTCATGGCTGTGTGTCCATGTTGATGGATGTCTGTCCATGCTCACAGATGTGTGTCCATGTTCATGGCTGTCTGTCCATGCTCACAGATGTGTGTCCATGTTCATGGCTGTCTGTCCATGCTCACAGATGTCTGTCCATGCTCACAGATGTGTGTCCACATTTCAGGATGTGTTTGCTCTCCCCAAGAGGGTCCCTATGGCCTCTCCTTCCCAGGAACACACCCCAGACTTCCTCGGATTCTCTCTGCCACCCCCAGCCCCTGTGGACAGGGACACTTCTCACTGCTCCAGGGGTTTCCAGTCCATTCCATTTGCAGACACACATTCCTTGGGGTTGTTTTTATCTTCTCCCAAGGGACACTCGTGGAATTTGGGTCTGGGACACCCCGTGTGTCATGGAGCACCTTCCATCTGTCCACAGGAGGTGTCAGGAGACCTCCAGGCCGTTCCTTCCCCTGCAGTGTCCGTGGTCAGTCCCTTCCTTGGACTGCTGGATCGCTGGAATTTCAATTCCCATTCCAGCCTGTTCTCCCAGGCTCTGCTGAACACCTGTGGCTGGGTGTCCTCCACGCTGGACCTTCGAAACACTGGGGGCAAATCAGATTTATCTGGGAATGTGAAAGGAGGGATATTTGGGACATAAGGAATTCCTGCATGTCCTAGAGCTCTTGAAGATGTGGTGGCACAGAATATTTTAGGGGAAGTTCCAGAGTGTTCCAGCCTCTTCCTGGTTCAGATCATTCAGAATCACATCGAGGTTGGAAAAGTCATTCCAAGATCATCAAGTCCAACCTCTGAGTGCCACCATTCCCTCTAAACCACAGCATGAAGTGTCTGCTCGGGTTTGGAACACTGCAGGGAAGCTGTCTCCACTTCTTCCCTGGACAAAGGAAGTGTCAGGAAGTGACCCAGGAGAGGGTCCCAAAACAATGTGTGACCAAAATCCCCCTGCTCTGCCCCCTTTCTTCACCCTCAGTGGGAGAGAGGGGCCAGGAATAGCTCACAGAAGGGAATTTTCAGGATAAAATGGGAAAGTGAAGGAAAAACAGCTTCTGCCCATTAGAGCATGGTACAGGAGGGTCTCCTGTAGCTGTGATTCCAGAACTGGGATCCCAGAGGCTCCATGGACCTGCTGAGGCTGAGCCCTGCATCCCACGGGCGCTGCAGAAACCTCCCTGGCTCCAGGGCCAGCTCCCCAAACTTTTTATTGCCCAGAAGGGATTGGGACATTTTGGAGTGGAGAAAAGGCCACCAGAGTCCACAACGTGCGGGATCACCCAGCCACAGAGTCCCGAAGGAAAAGCAGGAAAACAACGAGGTGAAGGTGGGATCTGTAGCAGGGAAAGGCAATAAATATTTCCTTTTTTCTGCTGTTCTGCAAATCATTTCCGCAGTCCATCCCCCTGGCAGGTGAGGAGATGACTTTGATTGTCCTGCTGTGGTGGTGCTGTGACAGCTCTGCTGAGAGAGGATGGAAGGGAAGCAGGGGTGGCTCACGCACACCTTTAAATTAAACAGGATAAAGAGGAAAAATTTGGTTTTTCCACATTTTCCACTGTCCATGGCCAAACTCTGAGCTGTGGTTAAAAGCCAGTCTTTATTTTCCAGTTCCATAATTTGATTTAATAAAAAACTTTATTTCTTTCCCTCAAAAATTGCCTCTTTCATTATCTCTTCCTCAAGAGAGCACTCCTTGGTGGAATTTCAGGATAATTATTGGCTGCTTTATTCCTTCTAAGCACTGCTCAATCACAGGAGCCCCACAATCAGTGACAAACACATCCTTAAGGATGGAAGGAGCTTTATTTAAAGCAAAGATATGATTCACACTCCATTTTTACATTCCAAGGGCTTCAGAACATGGAAACACGTGGGGAACAAAGATTCTGCAGCCAGATTTCCTCGGAAGCAAAAAAAAAGGGCAAAATACTGAAATTATTTTGATTTCAACTTGACATAGACCATAGGAAAGCCTGGCAGGTTGTCTTTGAGCCATCAGGATGGACAGTCCAGCCATGGGAGCTCCTCTGAGGGATTCAGGGTGTTCCTGGGAACAGCTCAGGGATTCAGGGAGTTCCTGGGAAAGGGGAAGAGTTCAAGGATTCAGGGGATCCCTGGTTACAACTCAGGGATTCAGGGTGCTCCCAGGAAGGAGAACAGATCAGGGATGCAGGGAATTCCTGGAAAAGGCAAAGAGCTCAGGGATTCAGGGGATCCCTGGGAACAGCTCAGGGATTCAGGGTATTCCTTGAAAGGGGAACAGAAAGGGGATCCTTGAGAACAGTTCAGGGATTCAGGGGATCCCCGGGAACAGCTCAGGGATTCAGGGAATTCCTGGAAAAGGCAAACAGCTCAGGGATGCAGGGAATTCCTGGGAAAGGGGGACTGCTCAGGGATTCAGGGGATCCCTGGGAACAGCTCAGAGATTCAGGATATTCCCAGGAAAGGGGAACAGCTCAGCTGTGGCCACATCCACATTCCCATTGTCCACCGTTGCGAATAAGCTCCAGCAATCCTTCCTGCCCACTTGCATCATTTTTCAAAATCATATTAGGATCCATCTCATCCTCACTTAAAAACAATTCTGGGCAGGAATGTTGGATCTGGGTACTGCTGCTGTGATTTCAGAACTCCAGGAGGTTCCTTCTGGGGCTGAACCTTGAGATTTGCTTCACTGAGACTGTGCCTTTGGGAAAGGGAAGGAGTCACGGATTCACAGAAGGGTTTGGGGTTGGAAGGGACCTTAAAGCTCATCCCATCCCACCCCAGCCATGGCAGCCCCTGTCCCAGGCTGCTCCAGCCCCAGGGTCCAGCCTGGCCTTGGGCACTGCCAGGGATCCAGGGGCAGCCACAGCTGCTCTGGCAATTCCAGCCCAGCCCCTGCCCACCCTGCCAGGGAACAATTCCTGCCCAATCTCCCATCGATCCTGTCCCAGTGGGGCAGAGCCAGCCGAGCACACGGAGTTGGCGGAGCTCGGGGGCAGCAGCGCCGGGGCTTCGAGCCGATCACACGCCGAGCTGAGTCAGATCTGATCAGCTGCCGCCACAGACAAGCGGCGCTCGGGGACCTGTAAACAGCCAAATCACCGGGAGGCGCGGGAAGGCGCCAGGCTGCTCACGATGGGTGCTGGGGACACGGCAGGGGCACCCACGGGGCAGGGAATGGTCCCCGCAGGGAGGGACGAGCGGGACGCAGCTCAGCAGCAGAGGGATTGCATGAGGAGGATGCAGCATCCTCGGGGCTGCAGGGATTTAACTCTTCTCTGCAGGATTTAATGTCCTGAGAGGGAAAAGTCTGTCAGGAGTGATTTATTTGAGGTCATCCTGGGCTCAGTGGGTTGCAGATCCTGCGGGAAGCACCGGGAAGAGTCCAGGACGGCACAAACAGGAGGGGGCCGGCCCATCCTGTGCCTGCTGCAGCCCTGGGTGACCCGGGCTCGCTCCAGAGGCTGCTCCAGGGGCCGCGGGTGTGCTCAGGCTCCTTCCCACGCAGGGATGCTCCCGCTGCCTGTGCCGGGCCAGCCCCAGCGGTGACCCAGGGCTGGAATGTGACCACGGGCACAGCCGGGCTGCAGCTCCCCCGGTGAGAGCCAGAGCGGCTCATTTATCTTTGATATCCCCGTGACATCCCCAGCGGGGCTGTGAGAGCGGGGGAGGCTGCCGGAGCAGCTGCTGTCCCCGGGGAGCCGCGGGGACAGGACCCGGGCACCCCGAACAGGGAGGAGACCCTTCCAGAAGATTCCTTTCCCTGCTCAGGTCCCCCTCTGAAACATCCACCTCCCCCTACCTTCTCCTCAGCCTTTTTCTCTTTGGAAAAAACGGAATTTCTGCTCCTGTCGCAGCCCCGGATCTGCGCTGGCAGCGGGAACGCGAAGCTGAGCCGCGCTTGCCCCTCTCCCCGCGCCCACGGTGGCTGCTCGCCGTCAGCTGAGCCTCACTCATGCAGCCCCAGATGGTTCGGCATGGGCGGGGGAGGCACCCCCAGCACCCCCAGAGCCCTGCCCGGGGCTGCAGCAGGCGGGGGTGGAGGCTGGGACACTGAGATGTCACCCTGCTGCTGTCACCCAGCTCCGCAGCTGCCGCTGGCCTCGGGCATCCCCCGGGCTGGGCCCCAGCGGCGACGGTCTGAGGGCTTTGGTGGAGTCTCACACAAATCTGTGTCTGCAGCAGAGGTCTGGGGGCTTTGGTGGTGTCTCACACAAATCCACGTTTGCAGCAGAGGTCTGAGGGCTTGGGGGTTTCTCACACACAAATCTGCGTTTCCACGGCTTTAAGCATTTTGGCAGAGTTCTCCTCCCCCAAAATCCAGGAGGAAAAGCGATGTGGCACCGAGGGCGAGGGGCAAAGCTGGCAGCAGCAGCGGCCAGGACACCCCAGGAGGGAGCCGGGGCACCTCTGCAGAGGGGTCAGGGGCTGGAGCTCGGGGCATCCCTGCCAGGGGAGAACCAACACTCGGCTCTCCTCAATCGCCAGCTTTTTCCACCAGAAGCAGCAGAACAGAGCTTGTAAATCCTCCAGCCCTTTGGTGCCTGAGCCCTTAAATCCTGCAAATCCTGGTGCAGCCTTGCAGGAGCAGCGACTGCAGCACCAAGGTCCGTCCTGCCCGCGCCCAGGAGGGCACAGCCCAGAGTTTTCCCCCTCCAGCGCATCCAGTGAGGATGACAGGTCACAAAGGGACATTTGTTGACACAAATGCACCGGGATCAGTCTGCCATCGCTGCCCCACCCCAGTGTGTTTGTCTCCAGATCCTTCTGCACATCGAGGGTCACTGCACCGGGAAATGTCCCTGCCACGGAGCTGCTGCAGGGCTGGAGCCCCTCTGGAGCCAGGCTGGGAGAGCTGGGGGTGCTCCCCTGGAGAGGAGAAGGCTCCAGGGAGAGCTCAGAGCCCCTGGCAGGGCCTGAAGGGGCTCCAGGAGAGCTGCAGAGGGCCTGGGGACAAGGGCTGCAGGGACAGGAGCCAGGGAATGGCTTCCAGTGCCAGAGGGCAGGGCTGGCTGGGAGATTGGGCAGGAATTGTTCCCTGGCAGGGTGGGCAGGGGCTGGGCTGGAATTGCCAGAGCAGCTGTGGCTGCCCCTGGATCCCTGGCAGTGCCCAAGGCCAGGCTGGACACTGGGGCTGGAGCAGCCTGGGACAGGGGGAGGGGTCCCTGCCATGGCAGGGCTGGCACTGGAGGGGATTTCAGGTCCCTCCCACCCAGACCCTTCTGTGACCCTGTGACTCTGTGATTCTGTGATTGATTCTATGATTTTTTTCATTCTGTTTCTCTCTGATTCAGAGGCCAGGATGGGACTGAAGCCCTGGGCAGAGATGACCCCACATGTTCAGTGAAGGGTTCAGGGCATTCCCACCCCTCCAGCATGAGCCACACCACAGTGTGGGGTGTCCAGCGTGGCTGTGGGTGCCACAAACACCCATTTGTCACCAGGCTGGGTCCCTCTGTGACAGTGGCCACTTCTCCAGGCTCTTGAACTCCCTTTAATGGGGTACAGACGCCCCTTAACGGGGCTGGGCTGGTGGGGGCGTGCTGGGATTAGGGGTGAGGCTGGGGTGTGAGGCTCAAAGAGGGGTCAGTGCCTGGATTTGTGGGTCACTGGCTGGATCTGTGGGTCACTGTGTCCTTTGAGCCAAAGGGATGTGCATGGGAAGGGGAGTGGATGGAAGGGGCTGGGGGCTTCTGTTCCCCACTGTTTTTCTGGAGTTCAACTGTCCCCAGAGGGCTCTGGGGACAGAGCCAGGGCTGGCAGCCACCAGGAGCTTTTATTTGAGATGCTTTGGAGGTCTCTGAGAGGGCTGGGGACAGGCTGGCACAGGTGGCTCTGCTGCCACTTGGGGACAAACCCCAGGGCTCACGGGGCCACCTCCATCCCTGCTGACCCCTCCCAGCCCAGCGGGGACAGCAGGACCTGGATGTCCCCCTGCTGTCCCCTCCCCAGACACCAAAAGGGCCAGCAGAGGGGGGTGCTGGAGCAGCCCCCGAGCAGCCTGTGCTCACTGCCACATCTCCAGTGCATCCAGCACGGAATTGCTTCGCCTGGAAAAAGTCATCCCGCCCATCCATGACACCCCATGAATGCCCCACCGCCACGGGATGGGGAATTTCTGCCTCTGAGCCCCTTGGAGAGGAGCTGTTCGTGCCTGGCACTGAAATTCCCTGCTGGAATTGGCACCGGAGAGAAGGAAATGCTCACAGGGCTGCGACAGTCCCTTGCTGTCCCCTGCCCCGGGACTGCCCCTCCCGCGGGACGTGGGGACCGGCACATCCCGCCTGGAAGGACAGAGGGAATGAGTCAGGGAGGAAAAGAGGCGGAGGGAGGCGGCTCGTGAAACGTCCCGGTTGTTACAGGGAGATGGGAGAAGAAAAGAAAGGGGAAAAAAGGGGAAAACAACCCAGCTCTGGCTCGGAGGGGAGCCCGCGGAGGAGGGGGTCGTGGGGGCAGCCTGTGCTTCCCAAAGCGCTGCCTTTGGAGCCCATCCCGAGGGTTTCCATCTGCCCGGGCCCTACGTGCCGGAGGGAGGATGCTCCTGGCACGGGAATCTCCGGGATCCGGGTCCTTGCAAAGCTGGGACAATGATGCGTCCCAGGGCTTGGCTGTTGGCAGCAGCAGTTGGAGCTGTAGGATCCCTGAGATGGGAATAAAACCACCCTGCAGGCCCCCGTGGGAAGCACGGGGAAGAATTTTGGGGAGGAGGGAAGCCAGAAAAAATGGGGGAAATGGAATCCAGAGGAAAGAGCCAGAGGTCTGTCAGGAAAAGGTTTCCAATCCTCACTCAGCCCTGAGGGATCTTTGGAGCTGGGGGGCTCCAGGCCTCCTTCCTTGAGCCAAATGAGGGAATTCTTGAGGATTTATAGCCCTGATCCAAGGAAAAATGACAATGGATGTGTTAGGATGAGAAGCTTTGAGGTGTGGGATGGAGAAATCCTGAGAGCAGCCTGGTTGGGCCACCCCACAGCCGGAGTGTCCAGGGAGCTGGGCATTCCCAGAGCAGCCTGGGCACTGCGGGACTGAGCTGGATCTTGGCTGGAAATGGGAAAGGAGAGTCCCAAAAACCTCTTGGAAAGCCTGGGAATGCAGGGCCCTGCTGTCCAGCAGGGATAAGGATGGGATTTGCTTCAGGGGGGCAGGGCAATGTGGGGTGACCCCATGTGCTGGGGAGCTCTGGGGTGCCCGGTGTGTCCTGCTATCCCAAACCATGACACGGGATTGGGATATGGGGTTGGGATATGGGATTGGATATGGGATTAGGATATGGGATTGGGATATGGGATTGGGATACGGGACCATGATACAGGATTGTGATACAGGACTGGGATAGGGGACTGGGATACGGGATTGGAATATGGGATTGGGATATGGGACTGGGATACAGGACTTGGATATGGGATTGGGATACAGGACTGGGATACAGAATTGGGATGTGAGATTGGGATATGGGATTGTGATATGGGATTGGGATATAGGATTGGGGTACGGGACTGTGATACAAGACTTGTATATGGGATTGGGATACAGGACTGCGATATGGGATTGGGATACAGGATTGGGATATGGGACTGGGATATAAGATTGTTATTTGGGGTTGGTACTTGAGATTGTGATCTGGGTTTCCCTGAGCACACCTAATCCAGTCTGGAGGGGTGGACAAGGTCACTGCCAGAGTGCCAGCAGGGTGGGGACAGCAGCAGGACACCGGAGTGCCAGCGGGGTGGGGACAGCAGCAGGACATCGTGTCCCAGCAAGGACAGCCCCACCGCCCCCCAGAGCCCCAGCGACCCCAGGGCCACTGCTCACCCTGGCTGGGAGCACGCTGCAAACACCACCATAGCCCTGCTTTAGTTCCTGTTTTATTGAAGACCAGTCTGGGGGTTCATCCCCAAAATCTCCTGCCGGGCTGCGGGGCCTGGAGCGTGCTCAGGAGCATGTGCTGGATCTGGAGCGGGGTTAGCTGGGGCGAGGCTGCTGCCGCCTCGGGAGCTGCTGCAGATACAGATACAGCCTGTTCCCACTCCCAGCACAGATATTTATAGATACAGATGTTCCTCCAGCAGCAGGGTTCAAGCTGGAGGTTTTAAATTTTTTTTCTTTTTTTTTTTTATTTTTTCTTCTCTGTCTTCCTTCCCATCCCTCCTTGGCTCTTCAAAGCGGTGCTGAAGGGAGAGACAGCAGCTCTGAGAGCAGCAGGGAGGCTGAGGAGTCAGTCCCTGCTGCAGGGGGTGGCAAACGGAGGCTTGAAGTGGGTTGAGGTGTCCCCATGTCCCTGTGCAGGGCCGGGGGCTCCTTCTCAGAACACCCAAAGCATCCCCGGGATCAGGGCCGGGTTTGGGGCGGGAGCTGCAGCTGGAGCGCCCCAGGGAGCGATTCCAGCCCCTGAGGGATCCCCAGGGAGAGATTCCCGAGGGCAGGAGGGGCTGAGCCCGGGGCAGGGTCCCGGGCACCCCCAATGTGCCAGAGCCCCCCCACTTGGAACAGCGGCTGCCTGATCCTACAGAACAGGGATGTTTGGGGCTGAGTGGGGCAGGGCCCTTTGCTCCCCGCTGCAGGGGCTTGTCCCCTCCGAGGGGTCAATGTGTCCCCTCCTGGCTGTCCCCTCCTGTCCCCTCCGAGGGGTCCCTGGGTCTCCTCCCCGCTGTCCCCCCTCCCCCGGGCAGGGCTCACTGCCATCACCCCCAGCAGTCCCCACATGGCTCCTCCTCCACTCCAACCCCTCCAGGCAGGGATTTTCCAGCCCAGCTCGGCTCATTCCTCCCATGGCTTCTCCTCCTCCCCTCCCCCCCCGCAGCATCTTCCTGCCCCAAGGAACATTTTGGGAAGGAGAAAAGCCCGGGGGAAATAAATCCCCACCCCAGGGGAGCAGCGCGGGGCGTCGCTGCCTGTGCCCCCGAGCGCTCTCCTCGGAGGCTGGGCAAGGGCTCTGCTCCGCAATTAATTAATTATCCATGCCCTGTGCTCCGTCTGGGAGGCATTAATGGCTCCAGATGCGGATCGCGGAGCTCTGCGTGGCTCTGTAAACATGCTGCAAGTCCAATTTGGGTTTCCTCGGGTGCCTCATTTAAATGAATTATGTAAACGCTTTCCCCTCCTCTTTTGAGCGGGAGCCAGTCCGGCTGCTGCCCGATGTGTTAATCCCAGGAATAAAATAAAAAGCAAGGAGGCCATGCATGAAAGGAAATAAAATGAAGCTGGGGAGCCCCTGGAAGCACCGGGGTGGCCGGGGCCAGGGTGGGACCGCTGTCCTCACCACCCGGACCTGGGTGTCACTGGAGGGTCCCTCCCGTCTCATGGTCTCGAACGCTTGGTGACCCCAGGAAGGTCCTGTGCCCAGCCCTGGGGTTAAATCCAGATTAATTTGGGAACGCGGTGGTCACAGTCCGCTTCTGTGGCTGCTGCAGGGCTTCTCCCCGATGTCCCACGTTACCCTGAACCTCCCCACCCATCCCGCTGGGGTGGCGCCCCAGGGAATAATTAGAGCAATTAAAGACACCTGAGGAGATAATGAGTGTGGGGTGGTTGCAGCGTGTCCCGGGTCCGATCCCGCTCTCCAGGCTGGAGCTGTGGCTCGGGGCAGGGACTGGCAGGGAGGAGACCCAGCCCAGGGCTGTTTTCTGCTGAGCTGGAGGTGACAGATGTTCGCTGGTGAATTATTCACCCGGAAAATTATCATGGAAATGGAGTGGGTTGGGTTGGAAGGGATCTTAAAGGGATCTTAAATCCCATCCCGCCCCTGCCATGGCAGGGACCCCTCCCCCTGTCCCAGGCTGCTCCAGCCCCAGGGTCCAGCCTGGCCTTGGGCACTGCCAGGGATCCAGGGGCAGCCACAGCTGCTCTGGCAATTCCAGCCCAGCCCCTGCCCACCCTGCCAGGGAACAATTCCTGCCCAATCTCCCAGCCAGCCCTGCCCTCTGGCACTGGAAGCCATTCCCTGGCTCCTGTCCCTGCAGCCCTTGTCCCCAGGCCCTCTGCAGCTCTCCTGGAGCCCCTTCAGGCCCTGCCAGGGGCTCTGAGCTCTCCCTGGAGCCTTCTCCTCTCCAGGGGAGCACCCCCAGCTCTCCCAGAAATGCTGCTGCTGCTGCCTGTGGGGATTTTCCCATTTGGAAGTGACAGTCACCAAATAAAGGAAGTTTTTAGTCCCTCGTGGCTCTGTGCCAGTTGCACTCTCCCAGATCTCTCCATGGCTCTTCACATTTCCGTCAGACCCATGACACCCTGGGGAATCCCAGGGGCAATTCTGAGCACGCCGGGGGCTGGGGGTGTCACCTCCAGGGGACATGGGACACTCCTGCAGCCTCTGCCATGACAGGCTGAGCTCAGTGGTGGTGCCCAGCAGGCAGGGAGCCACTTCCTTCCTCCCCTCCTGCAAAAACCAGGATAATCTGACTCAAATATGGACTGTACTTGCTGAGAAGCAAATGCAGAACAGCCACAACTCTGTGGAGAGTTCGGAACATCCCCAGAGACGGAACTGGGGGACTCAGACTGCCCGTGAGTCCCACTCACCTCATGCTTAGTCCTGGGGGATTTTGTGCCATCAATTCATTTTTTTTCCTTCCTTTTTTTTTTTTCTCTTCTTTTTTTTTTTTCTCTTCTTTTTTCTCTCTCATTTTTTTTTCTTTTTTTTTTTTTTTTTCCCATTAAAATACAGCCAGGAAGGCAGAAGCAGCCAGGCCTCCCTGTGGCTGGAGCTCCTCAGGGTGCCTTGCACAGCTCAGGATGAACATGGGAAGGCAAACCCAGAGGGACAGGACAGGACAGATGCCACAGGGAACGAGCTGCCTTTGGGTGCTACTGTGCTGAAATCCCAAATCCAGGAAAACCAAAGGCAGCACAGCCAGGGTCACCCCCAGTGCCCTGCCTCAGTTTCCTGGGTCTTTTTGGGGTGCACAGATTGTGGCATGGGGGTGGACCTGCCAGGGAGTCCTGAAGAAAACAGGGAGCAAAGAACATTCTGCTAGAAATAAATGATGAAGGGAAACGTGACAGGAAAATAAATCTGATTATCTGATCCTTCCCAGAACCTTCCCCGCAGGGTGCAGAGTGAGGGGTGCAGGGACACAGGGGTGAGAGGTTAAAGATGAGTGTGTAGGGTGCAGGTGCAGGAGGCAGGGTGCAGAATGAGTGCAGGGTGCAGGGTGAGGTTCACAGGGAGCAGGATGAGTGCAGGGTGCAGGATGAGGGATGCAAGGGAGAAGGATGAGTGCAGGGTGAGGTTCACAGGGAGCAGGATGAGTGCAGGATGCGTGTTGAGGGGTGCAGGGAGCAGGATGAGTGCAGGATGAGGGGTGCAGGATGAGTGCAGGGTGAAGGGTGAGGGTCACAGGGAGTAGGATGAGTGCAGGATGCGTGTTGAGGGGTGCAGGGAGCAGGATGAGTGCAGGATGCATGTTGAGGGGTGCAGGGAGCAGGATGAGTGCAGGATGCATGTTGAGGGGTGCAGGGAGCAGGATGAGTGCAGGGTGCTGTGTGCAGGATGAAAGTTACAGGCTGCAGGGGAAATACAGGGTGAAGCTCGCTGGGTGCAGGATGAGTGCAGGGTGCAGGACAAAGCGTGCAGGATGAGTGGAGGATGCAGGATGAGTGCAGGGTCACTGGGTACAGGGTGAGGGCAGGGTGCTGGGTGAGTGCAGGGTGCAGGATGAGGATAACTGGGTGCACAGTAAGGGTCACTGGGTGCAGGACAGGGGTCATTGGGTGCCAGATCAGGGCCAGTATGGCATAAGGGTCACTGGGTGCAGGATAAGAGTCACTGGGTGCAGGATTGGTGCCGCGTGAGGGATAAGGATCACTGGGTGCCGGATCGGGCTGGTGCCGGATGGAGGTCCCTGGGTGCCGGATCGGGCCGGGGCGGGTTCGCAGGTGTCTCTCGCACCGCGGGCTCTCAGCGCCATCGCGTGGCTGGAGCCGCCCCGCGCGGGAAAGGGATGCGGGGTGGGATGGGAACGGGAATGGGAACGGGAATGGGAACGGGAATGGGAACGGGAATGGGATTAGGGTGCACCGCCAGGACGGGCTGCACAGCCGGGACCCAGGGATGGGCTGCGCGGGTGGGCAGCGGGCACTGCCTGGCCCCGCGGCTGCCACAGGGCAGGCACCTCCTGCCAGGGAGAGATCCCAGCCCGGACCACCCCCTGCCCTGTGCCCCCAGCACCGTGTGTGCCCCGCCGTGGAGCTCACCCCATGCCCGTGTGGCCCTGGGCACGGTTTGCACCCCACGTTGTGCACCCCTCTTTGCTCACCACCACCGCGGCTCTCGGGGTGTCCCAGGCTGGCAATGGGGTCTCCAGAGCTCCAAGTTTCCGTGCCCCAAAGTGATGGCACCCCTGCCTGCACCCCCGGGCAGCCAGCTGTGCCCCAGCCCGGCGTGGGGTCGGTTTGGAACACCCGCTCCCTCTACACTCCAGGAAAGACTCCAAACGGACAAACCCACCGGGTTTATTCCAAACGAGACTTTATTAACAAGGCAAGGAGCTAGGGCCAGGCCAGCGCAGCCTGTGGGAAACTGGACCTGTGCTCCGGAGAGGACAGGGACCTGTGCCCCTGCTGGGACAGCCCCGAGGAGCTGGGGCACCACCAGGGACCAGCAGGACCTCTGCACCAGACACAAGTCCCTGGGATTTGTTTTCCTCCAGGCTGCCTGGGGACACAACACCGGCCGTGTCCTGGGTCCTGGTACCCAGCCAGACCCTAGAGACCCCAAAAGGCACCACGGTCCCGGGGCACCAACAGCTGGTGAGAACCAAACCCTCCCAAGGCAAGGCAGTGGTGTCTGCTGGGTGGAAAGGGTCTGGAGGCACTGCCAAAGGCACTACACAAACACGGAGATGATGAGAGGTCTGAAAACACCCTCAGGTCTCTCTCAGCCCTTAATTTTCTCTGCTTGGCACTTCATCCCTTTCAAATTAAAACAAAAGAGCTGCGAGAAGGCACAACCCAGCGCAGCGGCTCCTGCATGCAGAACTGAGGCTGAGGCAGAGCCGGGGCTGTCCCCAGCCTCGAGGGACAAAGCCACGATGGCAGCAGCGCGTCCAGGGCCACCTTAGCTGAAGTCCCGGTCCGGCAGCACCAGCGGAGCCACCAAGGTCCACAGGTAGAGCAGGAGCCCGGCCCAACTGGAGCAGATCTTCACCCACACGGCCGTCCAGGGGCTCCTCAGCACCTGCAGGCTCTCATCCGGGCTGAAACAGCGAACAGGAGGGCGGCACCCATCACTGTGACACCCCGCCCGTGCCCCGGAGGGATGGGTGCCACCCAGGGAACACGGGGGTGCCCCCATGGCTGCAGCCCAGCCCCGGCCCCTGCTCCCCCTCCTCCCACGGGATCCCGGGCTGCAGCAGAGGACGCTGGCAAACCCAGGCACAACCCTAAAAATAATTAACGCTGATAAGGGAGCACGTGCAGCAGCACACGAACAGGAGGGGACCTGGAGGAACGGGGACAGCCCCGGGTGTCCATGGCAGCTCTCACCTGTACCAGTTGGTGAGGGTCATCATGATGTAGAGGGCGGCGAGGAGGAGGCACAGGTGGAAGAAGGTGTAGTTGTAGGAGACGCCGTCCTGCTCGTTGTCGTAGGCGCGGCGCACGCCGCCCTCCTCCGCCCCGCCCGGCCCGGCCCCGGCCCCGGCCCCGCTCTCCTCCGTCAGCATCAGCTTGTTCACCTGCGGGTGGTCCGAGCAGCGGAGGCTGCGGGCAGAGGGGCGGGGGATCAGCACCGCTTGGTCACTGCCCCATGGCGGGGCTTTTGTCCTTGGGGCCGTGCCCGGGGCAGTTTGGGGGACACAGGCTGTGGGGAAACCCTAAAAACTGTGACTGTGGCCCTTAACCACGGCCCCTCTGCAGCTCTCCTGGAGCCACTTTAGGTATGGGACAGTTTGGGGTACACAAGTTGAGGGGAAACCCGAAAATCTCTGTCACCCTTGTGCAAAGCCCCTCTCCAGCTCTCTCAGAAACCCTTTAGGCACTGGGAGGCTGATTGGAACCTCATCGAGCTCAACAAAGACAAAGAAGGGCAAGGTTTTGCCCCTGGGGAGAACAACCCCGCTCCATGGCGGAAGGGGGCCACTCAGCTGGAAAACAGCTCTGGGCAAGGCCCTGGGGGTGCTGCTGGGCATGGGGAGAGCACAGCAGTGTCCCTGCTGCAGCAGGTGACAGCTGTCCTGGGCTGGGCAGGACAGGGCGGGCACGCAGTGATCTGCACTGCCAAGGCCACCCCGTGGCAGGGCGTTTGTCCTTAGGGCCATCCCCAGGACAGGCTGAGCAATTTAGGGCTGTGGAGAAACCCTAAAACCTGGGACTGTGCTCAGGCCTGTGCCCCTGGGGACAGGGATGGCCGGACAGAGAGCCTTTGTTGACAAATCCCCCCGAGCAAGGTGTGACCTCCCCTCCCACAGCTCTGTGCTCCAGGGGACCGGGCTGTCCCCAGGGACAGCAGCTCACCTGATGAAGAGGGTGCAGAGGATGAAGATCACCAGCCCCACAATGCTGGGTGCATCCCACCAGGTTGTCGGCGCCTCGGTGGCGGTGCCAGTGCTGTTCCTCAGCAGCAGTGTGGGGTTACAGCGCTGGGCTGGGGGCGCACACGGGGGTCACCCCACGGACACAGCGGGACAGACCCGCCCCAGTGAGTGCCCCTGCCCCGCCCATCGCCCTCCCAAACCCAGGGCCGTGCCTGCCTTACCTGGCACGTTGGCCAGGGCGGACCAGGTGACGTAGATGGTGTAGAGGGTGATGAGGGACGCCTGCAGCAGCCCCGAGTGCGGCTGAGCCTCCTGCAAACACAACAGGGGATGCTCAGGATGCTCCTGTACCCTGGGGTGACACAGCCCTGCCCTCCTGGGTGCTGCTGTACCCCGGGGTGACACAGCCCTGCCCTCCTGGGTGCTCCTGTACCCCGGGGTGACACAGCCCTGCCCTCCTGGGTGCTCCCCAGTGCCTCACCTGGATCTTGGGCAGGATGGACACAACGGAGACAATGAGGCAGAGGATGAGGTTGATGCTGATGAAGGCCTTGCCCTCTGTGCAGCCCTCGGGCTTGGTGTAGTAGACGTAGAGCAGCACAATGGCCGCGATGGAGGCAGCGTAGAAGATGAAGGTGATGATGCAAAGGGCTGGGGGGACACCAGAGAGGCTGGAGCAGAGCCCCCAGGCCCGGCCAGCCCAGCCCCACCCAGCCCGGGGATGGGCTGAGCCCCGAAAGCACGGGTGGTGCTGGGGAGGTGGATGAACATCCCTGGAGAGATGTCCCTTGAAATGGAGTGTGTTAAGCTCATCTCAACCCCTCCCCGGGAGAGCGGACCTGGATGAGGCAGTTATCTCTCAGGTCAGAACAAAGCACCCATAAATGCTTTGATAAACCTCTCCAAACCCCTTGGTTCTTCCCCTTTGGTACCACCCCTGCCTGGGAGAACCTCGTAAGGCAGAGCTGAAACCACTGCTGAGAGCTGAAATCACTGCTAAAACTGAAATCATTGCTAAGAGCTGAAATCACTGGTGAGAGCTGGAATCACTGCTGAGAGCTGAAACTGCTGCTAAAACTGAAATCACTGCTGAGAGCTGTAATCACTGCTGAGAGCTGGAATCACTACTGAGAGCTGGAATCACTGCTGAGAGCTGAAATCGCTGCTAAAACTGAAATCACTGCTAAGAACTGAATTCGCTGCTAAAACTGAAATCACTGCTGGGAGCTGGAATCACTGCTGAGAGCTGGAATAACTGCTGAGAGCTGAAATCACTGCTAACAGCTGAATCCCTTGCAGCCACAGGCTGCTCCTTGCTGGGGCTGCCCGGGGGTCGGAGCCTGCCCAAGCTCCCCGCAGGCTGTCTCTAGCGAGAAGCTCCCTCTCTGGGAGGATTGCAGCTCTCCGGGCGGGCTGCAGGCTCCGGGGCTGTCCCCATGGTGCCACCACACCCACCTGCATACCAGCCCTTGGCGCTGCCCTCGTCGGCGTTGCGCAGCCACCGCTGGCTCCAGGAGTGCGCCAGGTCGATGAGGAGCACGAGCTGGATGAGGATGAAGAGGAAGGAGCCGACCACGCCGAAGTAAAACCAGACTTGAGAGGAGGAAGAAAAACCAGCTGAGAACAGGGCGAGCGAGACCCGGGGGCACAGCCCTGGGTTCAACCCCGTGCAGAGGTGCCAAGGAGGGCACAGGCAGCTCCTCACCTGAGGTGAAGGCACCGTCGGGGATGTAGAAGGCCCCCACCGTGATCCCCACCAGCACCAGGAACTTGAAGAACCAGAAGCTGTGGGAGGAGAGAGGAGGCAGGGTGTGCACCCAGTGGGACAGGGATGGGGGGGTCCCGTGAGGCTGATATTTTTTGGGCCTTAGGGATTTTAGCCTGCTGGTAGCTGCTAACTCCTTTCCCAAGGGAAAAGTTTCTTAGGAAAGCTTCTTCCCAAAACAATCCTGGCAAAACAACTATCCTTTCCCAAAATGACCTTCCCCAGCAGTGTAGCAGCTAAAAGTCCCTGCCTACCACACAAGAGACCCAAGCTTGATTCTTTCTGAGAACCAGAAAGGCAAACACCACCTGGAGAAGGATCCTTTTGGGAAAGGATAGCTGCTTTGCCAAGACTGTTTTGGGAAGAAGCTTTCAGAAGAAACTTTTCCCTTGGGAAAGGAGTTAGCAGCTACCAGCAGGCTAAAATCTCTAAGGCCCAAAACTACCAGGCCCACAGGGTGGTGCCCGTGCCCACCCCAGGGAGCAGGGGGAGCACACGCACCCGTTCTGCAGGGCAGCCCGCGGGTCCCTGCTGCTGCGCACGCACACCATGAGCACGGCGAAGAGGCAGAAGAAGGCGGCCATGGCGAAGCCCATGCGGTACACGGCCTTGTGGCCCAGGAAGCTGCCGCAGTTCACGTTGGTCTGGACCCCCAGCACCGCCCCGCTGCCTTCACAGAAACCTGGGAGCTGGAGGAGCGGTGGGAGCGTGAGCGTCACCTCAGCACACCCTGCTGGGGATGGGTGGCTGGGGGAAGGTCTGGGTCGAAGATTGGTTGGATTGAAGATTGGCTTCTCTGTTGTGAAGGCCTCAGGCTGCCAAGAGAAGCTGTGGCTGCCCCTGGACCTCTGGAAGTGTCCCAGGCCAGGCTGGACAGGGCTTGGAGCAGCCTGGGACAGCAGGAGGTGTCCCTGCCGTGGCAGGGGGTGGAAAGAGACGTGCTTTGAGATTCCTTTCAACCCAAACCATTCTGTGATTCCACACAGCCCCGCCGCCACCAAGGATGGGCCAGACCATGGCTGCTCCAATGCCACTTGCCTGAGGTGACACAGATAAAGCCACACAGCTGGTCAGTGGAAATCTGGCATGAAACCAGATATTCCCTAAAGCCCAGCTCAGCTGAGAGAGCTCTGCTGCCTTCACATGAAGTCCCACCTCCCTGACTTGCTGACATAAACTGAAGCCCAAAAAATGGGATGCAGGAAACTTTTCTGGGAGACATCAGGAAAACCTAAAAATTGCATGAAATGATCCTGCTGCATTTTCCCCCCTCTGTGGAAAACCAGGGCTAACAATGCCTTCTCCCAGTGAGATGCTCAGGAAAAAGAGGAACAGAAGCACACTGTGACCCAAAAATTCACTTTTTTGATTCAAGTCCCCACCATGAGCTGGGTCATTTCTTCCCAGCGACCTCCAGGAGTTCTTTACCTTGTGCAACTCCTTCTCCACGCCCGGGATTATCATGATGATGGACACAAGGGTGCCAAGGAAGAGGAAGAAGGTGAAGAGGAGGCGCGAGATGGTGGAGTTCTTGGCCGAGGGGCAGCAGCCGCAGAGCAGGCATGGTGCAGAGCCACAGAGACACGACACCTGCAAGGAGACCAGCCCATGATGAGGGGGAGAAACTGGCCCCAAAATAAGTTCAATCCTTAAGGAGATCAGCCTGGGAACCCACACTGTTGCCCAGAGCTACTCACACCACAACCCACAGCCCACAGGACCTTGTGGAAATGGCACCAAGTTCCCCAAAAACTTGCTGAAAACCAAAAGAGCTGCAGGAATAGCCAACGTGGAAAAAGACACCCAGAGTCTGGAGACACCTTCAGGTTTTTTGCTCCAGGCAAGGATCTGGTCAAAGCAAGCCCTGCCCTGCAGGAGCCTCCTTTTTGTACAAAAATGAGGTTTCTAAAATAATTTCAGGCTGCCCTTTCAGTCAAATCCAGAATGGGAAGATAATGGTGTCAGCACCATGGGGGAAGCAACTCATCCCGCTGTCCTTCCCCACTGCAAAGGCCACTTTACAGGTGGGGAAACTGAGGCACAGCATCCCCAAGGGTCCCCAGTGGGTCCTGGCTTCCCAAATCCAGCACGGGGAGTGCTGCCAGGTGCACCCCATTCCAGAGACTCCCGTTGATGTGCTGGAGCAGGGAAATGCTGGCTAAGGAAACCCAAACTCACTCTTACCAAGACATTGGTGTCTTGGGTTGCAATGCAAGGTGCAACCAGCAGTGTGGATTGTATTGCCAGCTGTTGGAACCGGCTGGAGAGGTGTTTTCTTTATCTCTTGTATAACCCACTCCTTGTAACTCCAGGGGGGAGGGGGCAGGTGCCTTCTGTCAATGTCCAGCTGTTCAAACCAGCTGGGGCAGTGTTCTTTATCCCTTCCAGGACCCACCCTCCCTCCAGGGGATCTCTGCTGTCCATGGGCCATCGAGGCTCCCTGCAGGGCTGATCCAATTCCATCATCCATGGGAGATGCTGCACCCAGGGGAGGAGCCCAGCATTCCCACCTGGATAAACCCTGGGATTCAGAGCCCAGCACAGCCTGTGTGCACTGCATTCCCACCTGGATAAACCCTGGCATTCAGAGCCCAGCACAGCCTGTGTGCTCTGCATTCCCACCTGGATAAACCCTGGCATTCAGAGCCCAGCACAGCCTGTGTGCACTGCATTCCCAGAGGAGACCGGACCCATCTCACCCCACGGCACCTTCAGAGGAAACTGCCCCTGCTCCAGGATCATCTCTGCTCCCACAGAGCCACAGCTGCCACTGCAGGAGGGCTGGACTGGACCTGACCAACAGGGGGTCAGGCTGTGTTCTGACCCTGTCAGTGTTTTCTTTTTTTATTTGTTTTTCTGTTGTACTACTACATTTTTATTTTTAATATTCCTAGTAAAGAACTGTTATTTCTATTCCCATATCTTTGCCTGAAAGCCCCTTAATTTCAAAATTATAATAATTCAGAGGGAAGGAGTTTACATTCTCCATTCCAAGGGAGGCTCCGGCTTTCCCTGGCAGACACTTGTTTTTCCAAACCACGAAAATTGGTGAGAGTTTCCCACACAGGGACAGTGCAGAATAAACCTTGTTCCCTTGGAACAGCTCTTCCTCTCCTGGACTTCAGCACCCACGGCCAGGCACCCCTGCAAGCAGGGAAGGGCTCCGCTCTCTCCTGCTTTGAGGGATGTGCGTGAGTTGTGTGTTTATTATGGCCTCGTGCTTCTAAATCAGGGCCTGTGGTCAGTATTAATTAAGATGGTTTGGTATCGACTCAAATATAAATTTCTCATTGTTGGAATCAGCGTAAAAAGTGGATGTGGCAAAAAACAAAACCAGGTGTGGAGCTGCAGTGTGAGCTGGACCCCAGGCCTGTGGCTCCTTCAGCATGAGCCACTTTGATGTCCCCAAATGACCAAGGGTGGCTTTGAATATTATTTAAACATAAGCACACCATAATTTGAGAAAAATCCCCTCCTTCCTGACTTAATCCTCTTATCCCATGCCAGCCCCACATCCCTGCCCCATTAACAGCTGGGTTGAGCTGAGGGTACCCACAGCAGCCGGGGTGGGTGAGAGACCCAAGGTATCCCATGGGGACTCTCATCCTGCCCCTCCACGAGCTGCTCGGGGCCATCACATCATGTTTTCTACTTGGAAGCATGGGAAAATGGCTTTCAATTAGAGACTGCTTCATTTCACCCTCATTAAATGCACCACGTGCATCAGAGTGCATTAAAATGCACCAGCGTTACTGTATTTCCATTCAAATAAAAAAAAATTAGGGAACAACAACAAAAATCTCTTAAAATGCAGAATTACTGCATCCTCCTGATGGAGCAAAGCACCTCAGTGCTCCATCCACACCTCCAGCTCCTCTTCCCTCAGTGCCAACTGAAACAAAAAGCACCAGTCCCAAAATCAGCAGACCTGGAGAGGAAAGTCATGAGGTTTAGTGTTGTTTAGAAAGGATTTGGGGACTCAGACATCCCATTCCACCCCTGCCATGGCAGGGACCCCTACCCCTGTCCCAGGCTGCTCCCAGCCCCAGTGTCCAGCCTGGCCTTGGCCACTGCCAGGGATCCAGGGGCAGCCACAGCTGCTCTGGCAATTCCAGCCCAGCCCCTGCCCACCCTCACAGGGAACAATTCCTGCCCAATCTCCCAGCCAGCCCTGCCCTCTGGCACTGGAAGCCATTCCCTGGCTCCTGTCCCTGCAGCCCTTGTCCCCAGTCCCTCTGCAGCTCTCCTGGAGCCCCTTCAGGCCCTGCCAGGGGCTCTGAGCTCTCCCTGGAGCCTTCTCTTCTCCAGGGGAGCACCCCCAGCTCTCCCAGCCTGGCTCCAGAGGGGCTCCAGCCCTGGAGCAGCTCTGGGGGCTCCTCTGGGCTCTCTCCATGAGGCACAAGGTTTTTGGGAGCCCGCAGCATCCCTGGAGGTTTATTTTGCAGGATGACTCTTACACAGCCAAGCTCCGTGGTTGTATTTCAGGTTTCACGGGCTCTTGCAGCCGCTGAGGTAACGGGATCCGACATCGCCATCCCACTGCTCTGCTCCGTAACATGGAATCCTGTGGATTCCTTTTGGGATATCCTTTTGGGATAACTCCCTGGAAGCTCCTTCACAGGGGAGCCAAGGAACACTTTGTGCCACACGCTGACCCCTCCAGCTGCCTGGGCAGTCCTGATTTCAGTCTTTTCCTTTGAAAAGCCATGGTTAACAGCAAGGAAAACACTCCCAGCAGTGCTGGACACTCTGATTCTCCTTTAAAACATTTTCAAAGTTGCCCCAAAATGTGAACACGGTGAAGGGACAAAGAGCAGGATGGAAAAAGCCAGCGAGGGAAGTGGCTGCAGCAGCAGGAGAGCCAGGGCTTAATGAGGAAGTGTCGGTTTTCAGGGCTGGTGGATGATTAAACTCTCCAGTTTCGCTGGCGACTTCCTCCTCGAGTCCAGCTCACCTCAGTGAGGGCTGCTCCCATCCGTCCCTGGGGATGGGAGAGTGTGGCTGGAGCTGGACAAGGCAGGGAAACACCACATGGGCCCCGAATACAGATACAGCAACAGCACCCCAAAAACAGCACCCCAAACACAGATACAGCAACAGCACCCCAAAAACAGAACCCCAAATAACTTCATACAGCAACAGCACCCCAAAAACAGAACCCAAATAACAGCACCCAGCAACAGCACCCCAAAAATGGCACCCCAATAATTTCACCCCAACAACGGCACCCAAACTCTACCAGCCCAACTACACCAACAGCAGCCCAACACAACTGACCAAACTACACCAGTCCACACCACCACCCCAAAAACATCACCCCAACAACACCAACCCAAGTACACCAGCCCAAATACATCACCCCAACTACACCAATACAACAGCACCCCAATGACAGCACTCCAAAAACAGCAGCCCAACAACAGCACTCCAACAACAGCACTCCAACAACAGCACTCCAAAAACAGCAGCCTGACTCCACCAGTCCACCCACACCAACCCAACACAACCAACCAAACTACACCAGTCCAACACCACCATCCCAAAAATATCATCCAGCAACATCACTGAAGCCCGCCAACCCCCACCACCAACCCAACATCACTCCAACACCAATCCAAAAACACCCACACAACACCACACTGATAACACCAACCTTCACCGGCAGTGCAATTACATCATCCCGACTCCAACACTCCAACAACAGCCCAACTACACCAACACCAGACCAAGATGACCAACACCACCAGCCCAAAAACATCACCCCAACAACACCAAGCCAAACCACCGACCCAACTACACCACCTCAGTTACATCATCCCAACTCCACCAGCACACCACCACCCCAATACCACCCTAAGAACACAAATCCACCCCAATATCACCCCAAGAACACAAATCCATCCCACCAGTCCAACTTCACCACCCCAATTACATCATCCCAACTCTATCACCCCAACAGCCCAACTACACCAAACTACACCAGCCCAACAACACCAACCCAAAAACAGCCGCCCAACATCACCCCAACAACACTGACCCACACCACCAATCCCAGTACACCACCCCAATTACATCATCCCAGCTACACCATCCCAACAACAGCCCAACTCCAACCCAACACCAACCCAACTACACTACCCCAACAATACCAGCTCAAAAATACTGACCCAACATCACCCCAAACCGCCAAGCCATGCCACCAACCCAACTACACCACCCCAACAACAGCCCAGCTACACCAACAGCCCACCAGAACCAACCAAACTACACCGGCCCAACATCAACCCAAAAACTCCCAGCCAACATCAGCACAACTGTACTGATGTCTTAATATTTAGCTTTCTTGTTTTTCAGATTCTGTGCTGCCTAGGGGTGCAGTTCTGAGCCTCATGTTAAGTTGCTGGTGAGACTCTTCACAGTGTGGGTACACAAAATGAATCCTTTTCCTGCTGCACACCAAGGAAAACTTTCAGCCCAAAAGCACAAACAAGGGTGGCTGGAGGGAGGAGGAAGAAGGATGGGACCTCACAGCCTGAAGCTGTAATTGGACAATTTAACTCCCATGTGCTAATGGACCAAAACTTATAAAAATGTAATACTTTGTGACTGATCAGCCATTTTGTGACCATTCTTAGTCCACCTTGGGTGTAGCCCTGGCCAGGCCCTGTCCTGCCCAAGGTGGATCCTAAAGGCCTTTCAATAAATCTCTGCTTTATTCTCCAGCTCTGTCCTGTCTCTGTTCCAGGTCAGCCTTCCCAAGGCATCAATATCACCCCACACCAACACCCCAACAACGCCAACCCAACATCACCCCAATACCAACTCAAAAACATCCACCCAGCATCACCCCAACACCACCAAGCCACACCACCAACACAACCACCCCACCCCAATTCCATCATCCCAGCTCCACCACCCCATCTGCAAGCTGCAGATTGCAAGTATTCCTGCAATCCCAGGAACACTGAGAGTGAGTCAACCCAAAGCAACGCAGAGCAACTGGCCGAATTAACGAGCAGGCAGGTACCAAACCCACTGCATCAGGCACAGGCGTGGGGAGATGGTGGCCGTCCTGCCTGGCAGGTGGCTTTGGATTGGTACTACAATGATGACTGTCCCCAGGGAGTGCCTTGGGACTGTCCAAGCCCCCAGGGTTTGCTTTGGCTGGGGCAGCCTTCTGCTGGCAACCCCAACCCTGTCACACAGGAAAGCAGCTCAGAATCACCACACAGCCATGGGCAGAGCCTGCGAAACCACGGGAGGCAGGGAAAGAGAAATTCTCCGTTTGTGATGCAAGGTTTCACTCAGGAGCAGCTCACAGGGTTTAATGGGAAAGCGCTGAAGAAAGGGCTTGGCAATCTCGTGGTGCTGTGACTCAAGGGATGCAGGCAGAGCAGGAGTTAGTCAGTATGTTCTTGTTAAAAATAATAAAAACTTTTTTTTTATTATTATTATTATTATTTTAACAGACATGGGAGGTTGTTCAGTTTGTTTTGGGTTTTTTCAGTGTTGTGGTTCTCCAGCTCAGACCTATGCTAGAACAGCCCCTTCATCAACCAGGTCCATCAGAAGGAACAACAAAATTAAACAAAAGCTGGCTAAAAATAATATTTTTTAAAAAAATTACACAGACTACAGGGAGTGTTTCACTCGGTTTGGGATTTTTTTCAGTGTTGTTCTTCAGCTCAGACCTGTACAAAACCAACCCCTTCATCAACGACTTCCACAGGAAGGAACAGGAAAATTAAACCTATACAGGGACTCTACTCTGTTACCACAGTCTGAGCCACAGTTTGAGACACGGTTTTGGAAGGGAAAAAAAATCCGGAATTCACACAGAAGCCTCTACAGCCCTGCTCTGGAGTAACTCCCTGCTTTCCCAGTACCTGCCCATAAGGAAAAGCACAGGAATGTGCTACAGAGGGGGCCTTGCAGACCTTGTTTCTAAACATCCTGTTCGTTAAACCTCCAGCACGCAGAAGTCAGGTTGCAAAACAGGTCCCATTTCCAGGTTTCCAAGCCGGAGCTCCCAGGCTGGTTCCACAGCCCTGCCCTGGCCCCGTGCCCACAGGTGAGGCACCGCCAGGGAAGGAAGTGCTGGTGTGGGCAGGTGCCTGCGTCACCCGAAACACACCCCACATCATAGGGCACAGCACCCCAAATCACACAGCCTGTGCCTGCCCTGGGCCCTGGCATCCCAAATCACACAGCCTGCGCTGCCCTGGGCCATGGCACCCCAAATCACACAGCCTGTGCCTGCCCTGGGCCCTGGCATCCCAAATCACACAGCCTGCGCTGCCCTGGGCCGTGGCACCCCAAATCACACAGCCTGAACCTGCCCTGGGCTATGGCACCCCAAATCACACAGCCTGAACCTGCCCTGGGCCGTGGCACCCCAAATCACACAGCCTGAACCTGCCCTGGGCCGTGGCACCCCAAATCACACAGCCTGAACCTGCCCTGGGCCCTGGCACCCCAAATCACACAGCCTGAACCTGCCCTGGGCTATGGCACCTCAAATCACACAGCCTGAACCTGCCCTGGGCCAAGGTACCCCAAATCACACAGCCTGCGCCTGCCCTGGGCCGTGGCACCCCAAATCACACAGCCTGTGCCTGCCCTGGGCCGTGGCACCCCAAATCACACAGTTTATACCTGCCCTGGGCCGTGGCACCCCAAATCACACAGTTTATACCTGCCCTGGGCCGTGGCACCCCAAATCACACAGCCTGAACCTGCCCTGGGCCATGGCACCCCAAATCACACAGTTTATACCTGCCCTGGGCCATGGCACCCCACCCACAGCCCCTGCACCCTCATCCCAGCTCCTTCTCTTACTCCATCCCCACTCTGGGCCTCAGCAGAGGGATCCAGGCAGGACCCCCCACTCCTGCAGGTGCATCAGGACATCACTGCTCTGCCTTCCCACCCGCTCCAGGTGCCCTGGGGGCTGCCACCCACCCCATTCCCCTCCACCATGAGCCCCAGAGCTCTCTGGAATGACGCTCTGTGTCTCCCATGGATACCCCACCTGCTCCGAGAATCCCCCACATCTCTCCAGACACTGAGGGAAGGAATCCCTTCAATCCCCCCAATCCCCTCAATCCCCCCCATATACAGGGGGTGCCCCACATCCCACATGTACACAAGGGTGCATCCTCCGGGGGTCTCCGCATCCCCCCCACATCCACGGGTGGATCCTGCTGGGGGTCCCCGCATCCCCTGCGTACACAGGGCTGCATCCCCCGGGGGCACCCTGAATCACCCTGCTGGCATCCCCTGGACCCTTCCGCGCCCGGGTGTAGCGGGGCACATCCCCGGGGTGTCCCTCGGCCCTCCCCGGACCTCCCTGGACCCTCCCCCGGGAGCGCCTTGGGCCGCGGCCGCCGCTGCGGGCCCGCACCAGCGCCGGTGCCCCGCGCTCCCCCCGCGGCGGGCGGGCACTCACGCAGCTGAGCAGGGAGCACACCCCGAGACAGGCCCCCATCGTGCTGCCGCCGCTCCCGGCTCCGCTCCCGGCTCCCGCTCCCGGCTCCCGCTCCCGGCTCCCGGTCCCCTCCGCCGCCGCCGCCGCCGCCCTGGCCCCGCCCGGACCGGGCAGCTCGGGGCGGCCGCTCCCGCCGCGCCTTCCCCGGGGCGGCTCCTACGGCGGCGGAGGGGAGAGCGAGGGAGGATCGGGGCCCCTCCCGACCGCGGGGAGTCTCTCCATGGCTCCTCCATCCTCACTCAGCTCCCTCTCCATCCCTCTCCATCCCCCTCCCTCTGCCTTTCATCCTCCTCCATCTCCCCCCCGTCCCCGGTTACCGCCGAGGGGACCCCACACCACGGGATGGGGGCTCTGGGACATCGCCAGGACTGGGGGAGATGGTCAGGACCCGTGTGTGGGCTAGAAGCAGCCCGCGGTGAGGGGTCATGGAATTCCAGAAGGGTTTGGGTTGGAAGGGACCTGAAATCCCACCCAGTGCCACCCCTGCCATGGCAGGGACCCCTCCCCCTGTCCCAGGCTGCTCCCAGCCCCAGTGTCCAGCCTGGCCTTGGGCACTGCCAGGGATGCAGGGGCAGCCACAGCTGCTCTGGCAATTCCAGCCCAGCCCCTGCCCACCCTGCCAGGGAACAATTCCTGCCCAATCTCCCAGCCAGCCCTGCCCTCTGGCACTGGAAGCCATTCCCTGGCTCCTGTCCCTGCAGCCCTTGTCCCCAGTCCCTCTGCAGCTCTCCTGGAGCCCCTTCAGGCCCTGGGAGTCTGACTGGAGCCTCAGGAAGTGCAACAAGGTGAAAGGGCAAAGTTTTGAGAACAATCCCTGACTCCAATAGGTGGTGTTGGCCACTCAACTGGAAAACAGCTCTGGGAAAGGCCCTGGGGTGCTGCCAGGGGAACACGAGGCAGCAGTGTGTCCCTGCTGCAGAAGGTGAGAGGTGTTCCGGGGCTGCACCAGGACGAGGGAGGAGTTCCCATCATCAGCACTAGTGAGGCCACCCCAGAGTGCTGTGTCCAGTTCTGGGCTCTCCAGTAAATAGAGACATGGAGGTACTGGAGAGACTCCAGCAAAGGGCCACGAAGGTAATGAAGGGTCTGGAGTATCCCATGTATGAGGAAAGGCTGTGAGGCTGGGGCGGACGGCCTGGAGAGGGGTTTGGGGGATCTCATGAATGTTTGGAAGCACCCACTGCTCTACCAAGCCACTGCTGCCACTGGAGAAGATTCTCAGCTTGGCTAAGCTTGGCTTCCCCTGATCTGTCATCCTTAATGTGCCTAGAAATGCGTCCCAGGATTAGCTCCTCCACCAGCTTCCAGGACTGAGGTGAGGCTGATGTGTCCACAATTCCCTGGGTCCTCTCTGCCCTTCTGGAAGGGAGAAGTGACGTTTGGTTTCCTCCAGCCTTCCAGACTCTTCTCTCCATCCCCACGGTCAGTGAAAGGCTGTTGAGAGTGGCCTCACAATGCCACCAGTCCCCCTCTCACCACTCAGGGCATCCCAGCAGGACTAAAATCTGCCCAGGTGGCTGAAGTGTGCCCTGATCTGAATCCTCCCGCCTCGAGGATCTCCCCTCCTTGGTGCAGCTTTTCCCCGTGGGATCTCTGGATTCTCAGGAACCTGAGGATCACTCTGGCAAGAGGCAAAGACAGAATTCATTTTCTCTGCCTTACCCACTCCCATGACACCAGGGCTCCCACCTCACAGAGTAATGGACACATATTTCTCCTAATCCTGTCTTTTTCTGCTTGCTGGATTTGACATCCCCCCTTCCAGCTCCAGCATTCCCACCACTCCCAGCACACCCACCAGCCTGAACCCACTCCCCTGCAGGGCCAGACCCGGGTCAGGGGGCTGAGGGTGGCACAGAGCAGGTTTTTCCTGCTCTTCCTGCCCAGCCAGGGCCTGGCAGGACCTCCCAGGGCAGTGAGTGCTTTGCCAAGCACAATTCGGGGGCTGGGATAAACCGGGAAGTGCCAGCCCACTTCCAGACCCTAAATTTAGACAGAGGAGAAAGGACATGAGTATGTGACAGCAGCGGCCTTTGGGGCACAGGGCTGGGGCCACATGTCCCCTGTGTCCTTGAGGAAGAGGAGGGTGTCACACTTCTTGCTCCAGAGGTAAAGCTCTGCATTTTGGCCTCTGATCAGCATTGGCACAAATTAATACAGGATTGTCTGAGCCTCTGTGGGCTCCCAAAATCTGCTGGCAGCAGCCCTGCAACAGGAGAGGTGAACACCCAAAAACTGCGCTCTGACCTCAGCTGGTCTCAAGTTTCTCCTTTCCGGAGGCGCTGCGGGGACATCCTGCCCCGGGCACGGGTCTGGCAGCGCCCCGCGGCCCCGGGGCGCGATGGGCTGGCTCTGGCACAGCCCCCGGGAGGGCTGAGGGGGTCTGGCAGCTCCTGGCTGGGTGTCAGAGCGCCGTGACACCCGCAGCGGGAATGTCCTTCAGTCCCTGCCCTCCCGGGAAGGACAAACCTGCCGGGCAGGTGTTTGTCCGCTCGCTCCTGCTGTCCTTGCAGGCACATGAGCTGCCTGGCACGGCAGGAGCAGGAATCCTGCCATGCGCCCTGGAGGCACCAGTCCCCTCCCGTCACTGTCCCCCGGTCCCTTAGACGATGCCACCAGATGGCAGTGCCGGAGTGAGGCACTGCCGGCACCGGGGACGGACACCGGGGACGGACACCGGGACAGACACCGGGACCGGACACCGGGGACGGACACTGGAGGCGGACACCGGGGACGGACACCGGGCTCAGTCCCTGCTGCTCCCGGAGGGTCTCGGGCACGGCCGCCAGCAAGGAGAGGGTCCCCACCCACCTGGCAGCGCTGTCCCCCACCAGAGGCCACCCCCAGCATCAGCCCCCGGCGGCCCCGTCTCGATGTCCCCATCTCGGGAGGGGCTGTGGGCAGCGAGGGCTGTGACATTCTTGTGACAGCAGTGCCACGAGTGACAGAGCCGTGACGGGCCCCGGACAGAGCAGCTTCACCTCACCCTGCACACAGGGAGATGAGGACTGGGAAATGTGGGATGTCACCAGAGCTCTGGGACATGGAGCTGCCTCCAGCCATGCCAGACCATGAGCCGCTGCTGGGAGCATCCCTGTATCCCAAGAAAACACCTTTATTTCCCCCTCTGCCTCCCCTCTGCTTCTCCTGCATTCCTCAGGCATCTCTCCCCGGTGTGATTCATTAGGGCTCAGGGCACCCCAAACCTCAGATGTGGTTCAGAAGGGCTCAGGGCCCCATTTCTGCCCCCGTGGGGGGATGATGGGGTTGGGGGGAGCAGGGCCAGGAGCAGCTTGCCAGGGATGCCCGGGAAAACAAACGCTCTCATGTGACCGTATCTGGGACAATACCAGCTTAGCTGTAGCTTCAGCCAGCAGGAATCCTGCTGCTCCCGAGCCCTGCTAGCCGTGGATAAACCTACATTAGAGCAATTAATGGTAATTAATAATTGGGTCTGAGTTTGGAAAATCAGCTACACCCAGCAATGCTCTCCAGAGTGTTGTCCAGACAGGGAAGTGCAGCTGTGGCACAAGGTACAATTTTGGAGTGACACACCCCTGGTCTGTGGGGATGTCCTGCCCTTGACATCCTGGGGGCTCCTGGGTGGGATTTGGGGCACACAGGACCCTTCCCCTCAGCCCCCAGCTGCAACCAGGCACGCCCCAGCCCTGGGGCTTGGGGGTCCCCCTACCCACCCTGTGCTGGAATGGAGCCCCCCAAGTGCCTTTGCTCAGCTCTGCTGCCTCCCTCGGGGGCTGAAGCCCCCAAGTGAGAATGGAGACAGGCACAAAGCCAGGCTAGGATGGGAAGGATGAGTGCAAAAGGGCTGAGATGGAAGCATCCCCCTTCCCCTGCTCTGAGGATGCCTCTGAGGCAGGCAGGGAATTAGTTTTCCACTAAGCTCCTCTGTAATAAACAGAGACACGGGAGCAACGGGCAATTGCTCGGCCTTTAATTGCAGCCAGTCAGGGTCACAGGAGCTGGGATGCAGAGCCAGGGGAAATCAGGGGGATGGTTTTCAGGAGGAACATTGCAGGAATCTGCAGAACCTTCTGTGCCTGAGCTCCTTTGTTCACCCTCTCCTTCACCAGGAATCTTCAATCTCCCCAGCCCAGAACAACTCAAATCCCAGGATCATGGAAAACAGAAATCCTGACCTGGAAAGAACACACAAGGATCATCAATCCCAAGCCCTGGCCCTGCCCAGACCCCCCAGCAATCCCACCCTGTGCATCCCTGGAGCTCTGCCCCATTTCCTGGGGCATCAGCCCCTGAGAGCTGCCCAGCACAGGAGCCTGATGGAGCCCCAGAAAACCCTCTGGGCTTCCCGACGGCCTTCCCACCCTCTGGCAATGCTTCTGGAAACTCACTGAGCAACTGATTCCCTCTTCAAGGACCTTTTGCCAGTTTGAGATGTCCTAAAGGCCACTGGGGTGACACAGAGGCTGAGGGGCTGTGACTAAACCTGTCCCTTGTCCTTGAGCCTCCCCAGAGCCTCTCCCAAGCAGGAGGATGAAGGGCTGGAGAGGCTGTCCTTGAGTCCTGGTCTGTCTGGGCTCCCAGGGACGGGCTGGGAAGGCTGCGGAGCTCCCCGCTGAGCTCAGACAGATGCTGTTTGTCTTTCTTCTGGCAGTGCCCGGGCGCCTGCCCGGTGACGGATGGCGGTGTCACAGCAGAGATTCTGTGCTGCCACAACCACCGGCTCTCTCATGGGGTGGAAAATTCAGTGGGGTTACTCCACCGTGAGCTGCATTTCTTCCCCAAGGGTCTGAGTCCCGGAGGTGGCGGGGTAGGGAGCCCGCAGGAGGGAGCAGCAGGGTGGGGCCTTGCTCTGAAGGTGTCCTTGGCCCACCTGGCAGGAGGAGCTGCTTCCTCCCTTCCCTTCTGCCTGCCCCTGCTTGGATCCTCCAGACGTGAGCTCCTCAATTTTCTTTTCCTGGCGTCCAAAGCCCCCCGGTGTCACCCAAAGCCACCCAAAGTCACCAGCCTTCCTCCAAACTCCGTCAGGAGCCCTCTGAACCCCTCCACACATTCCCCATGTCCCCTGGCTGACAGGACATCTCCAGGGCCGGCTGGATGCACAGAGCCGGGGCAGTGCCATGGGGATGTAAATTTGGGAGAGCTGCCCAAAGCACGTGTGGTTTTTGAGCCTCTTCATTTGCAGCCTTAACGATTCTCCCACTCGGAGAACAGCTAATGAGCCATGGGGATCCAATTAGACATCTCTGGTTGGCCTCTCACCTCCTTCTTGCCAGTTAAAACCAAAAAGAGAGGGGAAAAAAAGCCCCACAAGTGGCGGCGTGGAGGCAATTAGATCACTGTCTGCTTAATGAGTTCATGGACCCAGCAGAAATATCCCTGTTTGACAGGAGAGGCAGGAGCCGAGCTGAGCCCATCCCCGAGCCCCGTCCCCACTTTGCAGAGCCTCTGTGGGGCGCAATGAGCCCTCCAGGGATTTGGGGGTTGCTGCCTGCGCCCCATGGGCCCCCAGGGCCGCTGGGCTGTTCTTTGTCAGGCACAGCAGCCAGCCGGGCCCCTCCACCGCGTTTTTCCAGGATCAGGCATCCTAACAAACTCCAGATGCTGCGGATGGGTGGGAGAACCGCAGGAAACCTCGGGGTGGGAGCAGGAGTGGCGCTCCAGGGCGGGGAGAGGGGACGGGAACCCGCCGGGAGCATCAGCGCTCACCTGGGCGGCGCTGGGGCACCGCGGGGTGACAGATGCCACCAGCCAGGAGCTGGCGGTGCCCCCCCGGTGCTGGCAGCCCCCCCGGCCCGGCGTGGCTGCGGCGGCGCTGCCGAGCCCCACGTGGCCGTGCCGAGCAGATTTTGCTTGGCTGCCTGGGCTATATTTAGCCGCCTGTAAAAGGGGTTAGCGAGCAGCGCTGGAGCCAGTGGCACAGCTAAGAATGTCAACGTAAGAGCAGCCAGGGATAAAAAAAGCCCAGCCCGGGCGCTGGGAGCTTTGCACAAATCCCCGTGGCTGCGGGAGGTGGAGGCGGGCAGGGCTGCGGGCAGTGCCCCCATCTCGCGGTGACACCGGGCCCCGGCCGCTCCCTGCCCAACCCCCTGGAGGCTCCTCACAGTTTTGGGGCTGGTTTGCGGCACCTCTGCCCTCAGCTGGGCAGCCAGGGGTCGGAATGTGGAGGGTTTGGTGAAATCGCCGGGCTCTGGGGGTGGGTGTCCCCCTGTGTGCACAGGGGACGGGGCAGGCAGGAGGCACCACGAGCTGGGAGGTGTTGCTGAGGTTCCACATCCCCACCCAGGCATCTGGAAGTTACTGGAGCGTGAAGAATAGATTTGAGCACTTCTTATTTTTGGCCATGAACACATTTTTTTGGGATGCTGCCTTTCTGCTCGGTTAACTCCAGCACACCTTTCCTCCCAATGCTCCCCTCGAAGCCTTGATCTGGCCCCTTAAAGCAAAAACTGAGCAAATCCTACCCCATCCCAGCTCTTCCCACCCCATCTCAGCTCTTTCCACCCCATCCCAGCCCTTTCCACCCCATCCCATCCCAGCCCTTCCCATCCCAGGTCTTCCCACCCCATCCCAGCCCTTTCCACCCCATCCCAGCTCTTCCCAAGCCCTCCTGTTCTGCTCTGAGCTCTCCTGACCTTGCCTGGGCTCACTCCTGCCTGTGCAACCCAGGCTGCTGCCCAGAAATGTGGGATTTCAGCCAGTGCCAGAGCCAATGCACAGGCAAGGTGGTTTCCTGAACTAATTCCCAGAAATAATTTGCACGTTCTGCTGGTCCACTGGGGCAGGGGATGAATATTTTGGTGGCTGAGCCCCGAGAGAGGCACTTTGAGTCATTCTGAGCCCCTTTTTTCCACAGCTCCTGTGATCAGCTGGCAGCAGGACGAGCCTCAGGCTGGGATTGCATCTGGCTGCAGGATCCACCTCACCTTTGGGTCAGGAAGGAGCTTCTGCTGCTGCAAAAACAGCAACAAATCATTCTTTTGGTTGAAATTTTTCCATTCTGCCGGGGACAGCGAGGCTGCAGATGAGTTGCAAAGACCTGTGCAACTCACTGCAGATATTGCAGCTGCCCTGACAGTTTGAATTAGGGAATAAACCCAGGAGAAGCAGCTCGTGTGCTGTCCCCCACCGGGGCAGGATGCTCTGGGCTGGCAGGGGGAGGATCTCCGAAAGCTCCCTGATGTCCTGGAGCTGCAGAATCCTTGTGCCCTGTGAAGGACAGGGCGGAGCAGCACTCCGGGATGCAGATGGCAGAGTCCTGGAGCACGGGGGGTGCCTGGGAAGGGCAGGCTCTGTCCAGACTCTCGGCTCAGCGTGACGCCCCAGCCTGCCTGGTGACAGATCTTCTCCCCGGGAGCTGTTTGCTGGCATTTTCCCTCTGCTTTGAAACCCTCCGGGCGAGGGAATGCTCTCACTGCCTTTGGCCCCCGAGATCTCTCAGGCACGAAGGTTTTCCCCCGAGGGCCGAGCGCGTTTCCTGCAGCTCCATCCCTCAGGAGCCACTTCCTTGGCTCCAGGGGCAGCCTCGAGGCCGTGTCCTGCTGGATGGAGCTCATGGAAAGTCCCGGCCCCCATCCAGGGAACAACCTGCAGGTCCCCAAACCCTGTGACCCACGTCCTAAAATAGCACCTTAACCGAGGGACTGACGCAGCCCCTGGGCTCAGGAATGACCTTCCCTGCACGTCACCTGTGTCCCCAGCAGGGAAGCAGGGGCTCAGCTGGGCTGCAGATTGGGAAGATGCGTCTAAAAGAGGAACAGCAAAGGGCTGCTCTCCCCCAGCAGTGACTTTTACCCCAGATCAGAGCCCGCAGGGCTGGGCAGGGCAGTGGAAAACAGCTCTGCTCCCTCCCTCCTGCCCCCACACTGCTGCAGCCTGAGGGTCCCTGGGTTTATTGACCCTCCTGCCCTAGGGGGATAAAGCCCCTGTGCAGCAGCAGCAGCAGGAGGAGAACAGACTCTCCCAGAGACATTTTCCCCCAGTTCTGGGTCCTGGGTTTTTAGGGAAAATAGGATTTAGAGCAGGTGGCAGAGCAGAGAATGGTCTGAGCCCATCTTCGCCGGCTTCAAATCCCTGATGGATCAATCAGGGGCTCCCCCAAAGCTCGGGAGGGCACAAACATTTTATTTTAGGCCCCTCATTAGCAGGGGGGCTCATCCTGCTGGGAGCATCCTGGGAAGAGGATCCCAAGGCCTGCAAAGCCCCAGAACAGAAGCCAAAAGAGCAGAGGAAGAGCAGAGCGGCCTTTGCCGCTGGTGCAGCACCAAGCACCACAGCCCTGCCCTGGACTGGCTCCCATTGGGAGCTGCCTGAGCAGGGAATAATTTTGGAATAATTTCCCCCTTCCCAGCTGCTGTCCTGAATCCCTGGAGTTTGTGCCCGAGAGTTCTGGGAGCTCCAGCTGGGGCTCTGGGCTGCTGATGCTCAGCATGCCCTGGGTGCAGGCGGGTTGGGAGAGGTTATTCCGTGTCAGCACTGCTCTGGCAGGATCTGGAGGGACTCACACACCTCTGGTGTGCCTCAGTTTCCCTTGCTCCTTGCCCAGCCATCCCAAAGGATCGCCCTGGGAGAGGGAATTGTTCAGCCTTGGAGGAAAGGGAGATGTGGTGTGGCTGCCCTTCAGCAGCCCAGGGCAGAGCATCCCCCGGGGCCGCTGGGGAGCTGGAGAAAGGGAGAACTCTCCAAGGTGCTCCGGATCGCAGCGGGCTCTCCTCGTGTCCCCTCCCATCCCCGCCGCACCCCCTCCCTCCCCTCGGCCCGCCGCAGCCGTGTCACATCCCATCGGGTGCCAGGCAGGATAAACATCGCGGCTGCTCGGCCCGAGACTGCTCTGGAGAGGGGAGACAGTCAAGGAGAAAGCGGAGCGTGAGCAGCTAAAAATAGCGGCTGGCGAAGGCTCCGCTCCGCGGCCGTCACCACGCGTGAGCAGCGGCGGCACCGCGGCCCTCCCCTGGCTGCGGGGGCGGCGGCTGCGGCCCCTCCCGAGCTCTGGGGGTACGGGGGTACCGGACACGAGCACCGGCCGTGTCCTGGTGGCACCGGGGGCCGGTGTCGCTGTCCCCAGGCGCGGCCGGGGCTGTCCCGCGGGTGGGACACCGCCCGTCCCGGCTCGGCGGTAGCGGCCGTGCCCGGAGCAGCCAGCGGGTGTCCCCACGGCCCAGGGCTCCAGGGAAAGGGACGGCGCGGACACCTCGCTCCGGGTGCTGAGCGTCTCCCCTCGCCAGCAGCAGGGAGAGCAGCTCGGCCAGAGGCAGGAATTTGGGATCACGGCCGCAGCCCTTCTCCTGCCGGGAGCGCGTCACCCGCGGGGGTCTCCCCCAAAGCACAGCCCGCACCCCCAGCCCTGGGGACAGCCACCCTCCTACATTTTGTAGCCTCTCACCAACCCTACACGGTTTCCCAGCTGCAGGGATGCCGATGGAGGTGGTTACTGCTCCTGTGTGGAATCCCAGTGGGGTTTAATTCCCGCTCTGCCTCCCCCACCTCGCTGCCCTGACCCGGCTCAGGGGTGGCGGTGAGAGCCCCCATCTCACACCCTCGGCGTTGGCCGTGTCCCCCCTCAGGGTGACACCGGTGTCAGGCCAGGAGGGGCTGGTGACATCTGCTCCTCGCCCAGGCTGTGCCCGGCGTCCTTCCCGCGGGGACAGCCCCGTGCCGGGCACAGCGCGGGGCTGTGCCGCGATCCGCTGGCTCTGCCAGCCGCAGCCAGGGGCTCCCAGCCCCCCGCCCCCTCCCCCACCCACCACATGCCACACGGGTGCAGCCACTGATATTTTTAATTCTTATTTTTTCCCCCAAATATTCGCAGCCTGTCATTGATTTTGGCTGCACTAAATAGAGCCCTGTGGGTTGGGGTCAAATTGCGCTGGTGGGCGAGCAGAGCCCCCTCAACCCACCCCCCTGGGGCCGAGGGGCTCTGCAGCCGGGAACTGTGAGGAGAATGAGCCATTTCCCCGAGGGGGGGCTGGGGCCGCGCTGCGAGCCCCCGCCCGGGCTGGGGGCCCAGAGTGACACGGGGCTGGGGGGGGAGATGGGACCCGGGTATGTCACAGCCCTCCCCTTGTGTCAGCGCGGGGGGACGCGGGGACACGGCAGCCCGGGGGGGGGGGGCCGAGGGGCGGCCCCGGCGGCGGGGGGAGAGGGGGGGCGGCGGGCGGGGCTGGCGCTGGGTCCCCCCCGCGCCGAGCGGGGGCCGGGCCGGGCGGGAGCGGCGGCGCTGGGCGGGCGGCGGCGGCGGCGGCTCGGCCCCGGGTGCCCCAGGGCCGCCTGGAGCCGGAGGCTTCCCCGCGGCTGCTGCCGAGCGTGGAGCATCCTTCCCCGGGCAGCCGGGCTGGCACCGGCACCGGCACCGACACCGTCATCACCATCGGCACCGGCACCGGCACCGGCACCACCATCGGCACCGGCACCACCAATCAGCATCAACACCGGCATCACCCCCGGCACCGACATCCCCGTCACCGCCGGCAGCGGCGGCAGCACCGGCAGCAGCATCACCTTCGCTGTCACCGTCACCGCCGGCCTCGGCAGCGGCACCAGGTGAGCGGCTGGCGACTGCTGGGTGCAGGTGACGTGGTGGCACCGAGGCCCTGGGCCACCGCGGAGGGTGCCCTGGGCTCACCGGAGGGAGGGACCAGGTGCCCACCCCGGCTACCGGTGCCCACCCCAGGAAGGAGGTGCCCACCCCGGGCAGCCCCCTGGGAAGGTGGAGAGGCCGGAGGGTCAGGGGCTGGTGTGGTGGCCTCGGGGACAGCTGGGTTTTTGTGGGGAGGAAAGTTTGCAGCAGCTGCAGTGGGGTCTCTCGAGGGTTTGGGGTGTCTGTGCCCACCAGGGGCAGGGGGCTCCGGGGAAGGTTTGGGGGAGCAGTGGGAGGCACCAAGCAAGGCTCGTCTGTCTCAGGGTGGGCACTTCAGATCAACCCCCATGGTGGCACCCTGGCACCCACCCCTGCATATCCTCGGTCACCACTGCCCCCTCCACCTTTCCCCCTGCCCTGTCCTATTCCCAGCTACCACGACATTTGTACCCCCACCCCCAGCTCCAGCCCTCACCCCCCGGATTGGAGCTTCCAGAAGATTTGGGCCCGGGGAGCTGCGGGGTCCCCAGGCACGGAGAGTCCCCCCCGTGCAGGGGACACTCCTGTGGTGCTTCCTCCTGGGAGGAAAGGGCTTTCCCCAGGGACAGCCCCTCCTCCCTGCCTTCGGGGCATCATTTTGGCAGATCGCCCCTGCAGATGCTTGGATCGGGTCCCTTCGGTCCCCGGAGCTGGCTGCTGTCCCCTGGCTGGGTGGCAGTTCCACCGAGGAGGTGGCAGAGGCAGGATGTCCTGTGCTCACCCTGAACGCTCCCAGCCCATGACCTTGGGGTGTCCACCAAGGGACACCTCAGTCCCTGCCGTCACAAAGGGACACGGCCCTGCCACTGTCGCCCTGTCCCCAGCCCCTGCTCAGCACCATCGCCCCCCAAAAAGCAGGAGGTTGGGAAGGGGAAAGGGGGTGGCAGAGCCAGATTCTCACTTCTCTGAATTGAGGGAATCCCAGCATTTCTCCCCAGACTGGGATGCTGGGAGGCACAGTGGGGGTGCTCTGGGGAGGCTCTGGGGGTTCAGCTCCTGGGGCAGCTGGAGGAGCTCTGGCTGTATGCTCCACACCTTGGGGGTCCTGGCACCAGGAGCAGGATGGGGACCACAGCCCTGCTCTGCCCTTGGCTCCCGGAACAGGCAATTCCAGCAGCTCCTGGCTCAGCCCTGGGGTGTTGGATCTGGCTCTGCTCCATCACGGATTTCCAGCCATGCCTCTGATCCCAGAGTGCCTGCACAGATTTCTTCCCTCCTTGGCTTTTGGTCCCTTCCCTGCCAGCTTCCCAGGGGCCATGGGTTTTGTCACAGGGTGGTGGTGACAGCTGGAGAATCCTGACGATGCTTCCATCCTCGGTGCAGGGATGGCAGGAAACATCTGGATCACCTCCGTGCAAGGCCTCACCACGGGGTGGGGGGGATTTGCTGCCTCCAAGCTGGGTGTCCTGGAAGTTTCCCACTCCCTCCTTGGCCGGGCTGCAGTGGGAAGGAGAGGATCCACCCGCACCCGGGGGCCTGGGGGAGGCACACACCCAGGGCTCCCCGCAGAGCCAGAGCTCCCAGGGAAGGTCCAGCTGCCTCTCCTCCCTGGAATTCTGGGTGCCCGCACTCATCCCGGTGCTCTGACAACCTCCTCCCTTCCCAGCTGGACCAGGGTCCTCTCCAGGTGGCAGATGGAGGAGAAGGAGCTCGGGCAGGGGACGAGGCTCCCGCGGCACACCAGCTCCGGTGTCACCCAGCCCGGGCACTCCCTGCACGGCCCAGCCTGGCATGTGCATGGTGGCACCCAGCTGGCACTTTGTGACAGCGCACAGCCCTCCTCACAGCTCCCTCGGTTTCCCCTGGCACCAATCCCTGTGCCACCCACGGCTCCACAACCAGGAGAGCCGAGGATGTCCCCATCCCTGTCCCCATCCCCGGATCGTGTCCATCAGCTCCACCCGGGGTGCTCAGGCTGGAGCAGAGGTTGAAAATCATTTGGGGGGGGAGGGAGGCTGAACCTGCTGAGGAACGGAACTGCTGTGGGTGTGTGTGACACGTTTATTATGCAAAATTACCTGGTTTTATTATGTAAAATTACAGTTTGTGGTGTGCGGGAGCAGGGAACTGATGGTTCTGCTGGGAGCTCCATTACCCAGGGCTCAATCACCCTAATTACCCTCATTAGATCCCTTCCTTCCCCATGGAGATGTGGAACTCCTGTTGACTGCCCTGACTCCCAGAGCAGGGCTGGGTTATCCAGGTGCCAGGGCCATCTCTGTGGGGCTGGGGGCGGCTCCCATCCCCTCATGCCAAAGGAGTTGTCACTGTTCCCCCTTGGACTCAGAAGGGACCCGATGGGACTGAGGAATGTGGGGAGGGGAAGCTCACCAGGCACCTTGATAGGGTCCCTGATGAGCACCCAAACTCCCCAGGAGAAATTCCTGTGCTCCTCCCACCACTCCTGCTGATTACCTTTAATCAGTTAATTAAAGGGAATTAACTGGTGGGGGTGGAGGATGGAATAGGAATAGCTCTGGAATAGGTCCCAGCCTACAGGCTGGTGAACACCTGGCTGGCCTGGGAGTGGCTGGAGCAGCTTCCATCCCTCCCTGGGATGGGGTGGGATCCTTCCTTCCTTCCTTCCTTCCTTCCTTCCTTCCTTCCTTCCTTCCTTCCTTCCTTCCTTCCTTCCTTCCTTCCTTCCTTCCTTCCTTCCTTCCTTCCTTCCTTCCTTCCTTCCTTCCTTCCTTCCTTCCTTCCTTCCTTCCTTCCTTCCTTCCTTCCTTCCTTCCTTCCTTCCTTCCTTCCTTCCTTCCTTCCTTCCTTCCTTCCTTCCTTCCTTCCTTCCTTCCTTCCTTCCTTCCTTCCTTCCTTCCTTCCTTCCTTCCTTCCTTCCTTCCTTCCTTCCTTCCTTCCTTCCTTCCCTCCTTCCCTCCTTCCCTCCTTCCCTCCTTCCCTCCTTCCCTCCTTCCCTCCTTCCCTCCTTCCCTCCTGTAGGATCCAGGGGCTGCTCCTGCAGGAATGATCCCCATCCCCACCCAAACCAAAGTGGGGTGAGGGTCTCTCCCTGCTGGTGCCAAGCTGGATGCCAGAGCTGTCCCCTCCCCCTGGCACTGGGAATAAAGGCGCTGCCAGCCCTTGGGATTTGCCATGTTCCCACAGGGAATAGCCATGGCTGGTGGTTTCCAGGTGCTTTTCACATCCCTGGTGCTGCAGAGAGAACCTTCCTGCTGGCCCTGAGCTGCTCCCACCCCTGTCAGAGCCTGGCCTGGGAGCTGATCCCTTCCTCAGGGATGCCCCCCTGGCAGCAGCAGCATTCCCAGAGCCCTGAGCCCCTCCTGGCAGAGGGACCTCGCCCCTCCCAGCCTCCAGAACCCTGCTCTGTGTGATGGAAGAAGCCAGAAATCCTCGTTATGAGCACACAGTGATGGGAACATTCCCCAGGGGAGAATTGGGATCCCAGGGGAAGGCACGGAGGGATGGGGAGCAGTGATGTGTGCTGGGCTGGGAGCCTCAGAGGATGGGCAAGAGGAGCTGGGATTTGGCCGTTCCCTCTCTGAGTGCACAGCTGAGGTTATCCAGGTTTTCCATGCCCTCTCCTGGAGGTTTGGGATGCAGGATGAAGCCCTGCAGTGTCAGTCCCTGTCCTCGTGCCTCTGCCCACTGAGCCTTTGGTGCTTTGCTCTCCAATTAGAGCAACTCAGGCTTGTCCAGGGCTGGAATCCAGGTGGTCCAGAGGGAACCACACATCCAGGTTGGCCTGGTGCTTTCAGCATCTTTCCAGGATGCCCCAAGAGCTGCTCCAGAGGAAAAACGCCTCGATTTTATCCTGGTGTGGACTCTTAGGAGATGCTGAGCTCAGCAGGGGCTGTGCCAGGATTAAACTGCCACGTCCTCTGGAGCACTTTTCCCTGGCACAACCCAGGCCTGCAGGATCCAGAGGGGATTTTCTCTGGGGTCACTGCCCTGTGGGGGAGCCAAGCCCTGATGTGGGACATGGTGTGAGCACCCCGGGTCTGCAAGCAGCTGGATTTGGGTTGGCAGAATTTGGGTTTGCTCAGGGAAACTCAGGATTGGGATGTCAGGGAGCACAAGAGCTGGATTCACCCCACACTGGAGCAGGACTTGCTCTGGATTGTGTTTCCAGTGTTAAAAACCAAAGGGACAGTTTATACAAACAGCCTGAAATCCCTTCTGGGCAGGCTCGGGTTGGATTTTAGGATTTTTCCTGGTTTCTGTGGGATATTAACAGAGCTGAACTCTGCCATCATCCCCCCGGCTGAGGGAGAAATAACACAGCCTCTGCTTCTGCCGGCGGCTCCATTCCGTGGATGTTAGCAGCAAACCCCTCCTCCCGTGCACATCTCCCTGCTGGAGGCGGGAATTACAGGGAATGGAGATTACCAGTGTCCCACTTCAGAGCCCTTCCTTCTCCTTGCCTCCAACAGGAGTTTGGGTCCCAGAATCCCACAAGCCCAGCTGAGCCTGTGAAGGGAAGGGTTTATGCTCTGCCTCAGCTGGTGTTAGCTGGGACATAGGTCAGGTTTTGTGTGGAAATAAAAATTCCAAGTCCAAAGCTGGGAAAAAAAAAATATATATATATATATATATAAGTCATAGAATTCCTGGTTGGAAAGGATCTTAAATCCCATCCAGTCCCACCTCTGCCTCTGCCCCAGGCTGACCTTGGGTCCAGGGGCAGCCACAGCTGCTCTGGGCAGTGAGACCCTAAGTTGTGCAAAAGGAAGCAGAGGATGAAGGCTGATCCTTAAAAGGATCCCTGGGATCCAGGGAGAGGTCTGGGTGGAATAATTCAGGATTTGTGTGTGAGCAGGGGTGGCACTGAACCTAAAGGTCCTGCCCCATCTGCAGGGTGGCAATGGGGACCAGGCAGAGCAGGGGAAGGGATGTGAGGATGATGGAAGGGACAAAGAGACACTTCAGCAATTCCCAAATCCATGGATGAGGCAATCCAAGCACAAGCAGGAGTGGTGGAGAAGAGGGAAATGGGGTCTGGGTGTGAGGATGAGTGTGCAAGAGCAGGAGGAAGGTCAGAGCTCAAGGCAGGACACGAGGGGAGGGGGCTCAGAGGGCAAATTCCTCTGGAAGTGCATTATCCCAACGAGGAGGATCCATTACTCCATGGAGAGGGAGGGAGTGGGAACCACTTGTCCCATGCCTCTGGAACGTGGGGTTTGCTGGGAAGGGAATCACAGGCAGGAGCCAACCCCTACCGGGATGTGCTGCAGCTTCTCAGGCTGGGCCAGAGCTTTGGGGAGCTGCCAGTGTCACCTCTGCTTAGAAATCCCACGGGAACAATTCCTCAGAGCTTTGGGAAGGAGTCAGAGAGCCAGGGAAAACTGGGGAAAAACCAGCGGGAGACCTTGCTGATGCTCCAAGCAGGGCTCAGGTTTGCTTGGATCCCTGCCCCGCTTTGCTCCTGACCATCACTCCAAAGGTGCCCAGCAAGATCTGAGCTGGCCCAAATTCCTGCCTGGCCCACCTGGAACCCTGGGGATTTAGGGATAAAGGTGCCAGACTGTGGTTGGAGAGGTTCCACTGCTGAGGGCAGGCAGGGGGGTGCCAGCATCCCCCGGGAATGGGTCCTGGAAGCTGCATCCCTGCCAGGAGGGATCATCCTCTCCAGACAATCCTCGTGTGGAGCAAAACCTGTTCCAAAGTCCTTCTGCACCTCCACTTCCAATATCCCTGCACCAGCCCACATCCCTGCAGCCTTTTCCCCCTTTCCCAGGAAAGGACGAGTTCAGGACAGTATTTATGCTCCTCCTTTCATCTCTCTGGGATCCTGGAGCTGTCCCTGGGCAGGTGACACAGCCCGTTCCCACCTGGCTCAGCATCCCCGGGGCTCCAGCAGCCTGCAGCCACTCCCTGGAGAGGAGCCCAACCTGCTGCCTCCCCGGGGGCTCTCCCGATTTCATCCTGTGTTTAATTATTGCCATCTGCTGTTCTCGGCTCCAGGGGCTGCTCGGGCTGTCTGGTGCCTGTCGGGCTCTGCTTAACCCAGCCCCGCTGGAATTCCCTCCCGTGTGGACTCCTGGCTCATTTTCCTGGATGATGCTCCCGTTCCCTTCTGACCTGGGGCAGCTCTTGCCTTCCCGTTTCACTCAATTTTGCAGTTGCATCTCGCTAAATCCTTCCCATTTTTCATCACGTTCGTCAGCGTTGAGGGGTTGCTGGTGGATTTTTGGAGGGTTTGTTCCAGGCTGCAGCAATCCCAGCAGAGATCCCATAAAATGTTGAATTAAACGAGCAGGAGGAACCCCCCAAACAGAGAAAGCCAAGAGCATTAAATGCCCCAAACCCCCTTCCAGAGGAGCTCACTAATAACTCAGAAACTGAAGAAGCAAATCCTTGTGGTTAAATGAATCCTCAGGATCCCTGCAACACCTCCCAGGTCCTAAATTCCTGGAGCATTCCTGGTTTGCTGTCTCTGGCAGGGGAAATGTGTTTGGCAAAGCTCTGGTGTGTCCGTGGTGGTCCCCAGGCTCCAGGTGCAGTTGTGGGGTCCCCCAGCAACCCCCCAAAGTTGTGTCAGAGGGGACAGCCCCAAAGCTGAGGGGATCCATGGCTGTGCCCACAGAGGTTTGACCCTGCCCTGGGTTTCTCAGACTGCTCCATCCCCAGGTGGGTCACACCTTTCTCTCCCTTCCTCCAGGGCTCTGCTATTCCCAGGGAACCTGCCCGAGGAGCACAGCCCTGTCCATCTCCTCCCTCCGCCTCTCCCAGCACCTTCCCTGCCGCCCGTGTCCCGCAGGGATTAAGGTTCATTTCTGCCCTTCCCTGCTCTATCCCATTAGGGGCATTAAAGCAGGAGCCAGAGCCCCAAGGCCCTCCCATGTGACTCCGGGAGCTTTTTTAGGCTGAGACCAGTTAAGCCACAGAAACTGTCCCTGCTTAGAGGGGGAAATCCTCGCTCACCGCATTTATCCACTGGGATTTGCCCCGTTTGGGTTGGATTTGCCTGTGGGACCTTGAGGTCGAGGCATGGGGCAGGTGTTGGTGGCTTGGATGTTGTCCCCATTGTCCCCATTGTTCCCGTTGTCCCCCATTGTCCCCACTGTCCCCATTGTCCCCGTTGTCCCCGTTGTCCCCATCGTCCCCATTGTCCCCGGGGCTGCAGGGACAGCCTGAGGGGCTCCTGGCACAGCGATGCTGCACCCCAGGAGTGCTCAGGGTTGTGACAACCCCCGGGTTTGGGTCCCCAGCCAGCACCAGGGTCCTGATCCCTGGTGTGGCTTTTCAGAGCGGGGTGAGCACGCGGGATCCAACCCCATCCCCATATCCCCGGGAGTGCTGTGCTGCAGGAAGGGCACGGGCAGGACCCAGCAGGTCCTGGAAGCTGATTATTCCTGATTCTCCAGTGCTGGAGGCAGCAGGAGCCGCTGGGGCTGTCGGGAAGAGCTTTGATCCGGCCTGCAGGGCTCTGGCCCTGCTGGGTGTGCGGAGAATCTGTGCGTGAGTGTGCACACGTGTGTTTGTGTGTGTGTGTGTGTGTGTGTGTGTGTGTGTGTGTGAACACGGGATTCACACGGAATCACAAAATCCTTTTGCCTGGAAAAACCCACTGAGATCAGAGTCCAACCGTTCCCTCAGCCACCAATCCCTGTTCCCAAGTGCCACCT